>NC_092724.1:119903908-120203908 GCF_047496885.1 Scyliorhinus torazame | reverse complement strand
CGTACATGGTGCTTTAACAGTCCCGAACCAATTATAGGTTTAGCCGGTCCGGGGCCTTGATCTGACGTTGGGGGCGACGCAGTGGTGGCGGAGATTCCGGTGCCGGTCTGGTGCTCGGTGACTCCGGGAGTGTGCCAAAATCCTCCTCATCCTCGGGCGTGGGCAGGGACGGACAGATGGTCCCGGAGGGGTTGCTGCTGGGTGCGCCGGGGGAGGGGAGGGAGGCGCCGGGCCGGAGGGGTGTGTGTGGGGAATCTGCTGGTGCCAGGTCCCTGAGGGAGACAGTATCCTGGCGGCCATCGGGGTACGCCACGGAGGCATACTGGGGGTTAGCGTGGAGTAACTGTACCCTTTCAACGAACGGGTCTGCCTTGTGGAGTCGTACGTGCTTACGGAGGAGTACGGGTCCTGGAGCTGCGAGCCAAGTCGGGAGCGACACCCCGGATGTGGACTTCCTGGGGAAGGTGAAGAGTCGTTCATGGGGTGTGTCATTAGTCATAGTGCATCGGAGCGACCGAATGGAGTGCAGTGCATCGGGGAGGACCTCCTGCCAGCGGGAGGCCGGGGGATTTCTGGACCGGAGGGCCAGTTGGACGGCCCTCCAGGCCGTCCTGTTCTCCCTCTCCACCTTCCCGTTTCCCCGGGGGTTATAGCTGGTCGTCCTGCTGGAGATGATACCCCTGCTGAGCAGGGATTCACGCAGGTCATTGCTCATGAATGAGGATCCCCTGTCGCTGTGGATGTAGGCGGGGAAGCCGAGCAGAGCGTAGATGGTGTTGAGGGCTTTGATGACGGTGGCAGACGTCATGTCGGGGCATGGGATGGCGAAGGAGAATCTGGAATATTCGTCGACCACACTGAGGAAATAGGTGTTACGGTCGATGGAGGGGAGGGGCCCTTTGAAATCCACGCTGAGGCGTTGAAAGGGGCGGGTGGCCTTCACCAGGCGCACACGGTCTGGCTGGTAGAAGTGCGGTTTGCACTCCGCACAGACCTGGCAGTCTCTGGTGATTGCCCGTACTTCCTCGACAGAGTAGGGCAGATTGCGGGCCTTTATGAAGTGGTACAACTGTGTGACACCCGGGTGACAAACGTTGTCATGCAGAGTCCGGAGACGGTCCACCTGTGCGCTGGCACATGTATCGCGGGATAGGGCATCGGGGGGCTCGATGAGCTTACCGGGGCGATACAAAATTTTGTAGTTGGAGGTGGAGAGCTCGATCCTCCACCGCAAGTTTTTATCGTTTTTGATATTGCCCCGCTGTGTGTTGTTAAACATGAAAGCTACCGACCGTTGGTCAGTGAGGAGAGTAAATCTCCTGCCGGCCAGGTAATGCCTCCAATGCCGCACATCTTCAACGATAGCCTGGGCCTTTTTTTCGACGGAGGAGTGTCGAATTTCGGAGGCATGAAGGGTTCGTGAAAAGAATGACACGGGCCTGCCTGCCTGGTTGAGGGTGGCGGCAAGAGCGACATCTGATGCGTCGCTCTCCACTTGAAAGGGTAACGTCTCGTCGACTGCGTGCATCGCGGCCTAGGCGATGTCAGCCCTAATACGGTTGAAGGCCTGTTGAGCCTCGGCCATCAGGGGGAAAAGAGTGGACTGGATGGGTGGGTAGGCCTTGTCCGCGTAGTTTGGGACCCTCTGGGCATAGTAAGAAAAGAACCCCAGGCAGCGTTTGATGGCCTTGGGGCAGTGGGGAACGGGAGTTCCATGAGGGGGCGCATGTGGTCGGGGTCGGGCCACAGAACTCCATTCTGGACCACATAGCCGAGGATGGCTAAGCGGTTTGTGCTGAATACGCACTTCTCCTTGTTATAGGTGAGGTTTCGGAGAGTGGCGGATGTATGGACGGTCCGCCTTACGGATGGGGAGCTGGTGGTAGGCGGATTTTAGGTCTACAGTTGAGAAGACCCGGTACTGTGCAACCTGATTGACCATATCAGATATGCGTGAGAGGGGGTACGCGTCAAGCTGTGTGTACCGATTGATGGTCTGGCTGTAGTCCACGACCATTTGGTGTTTCTTCCCAGTTTTCACCACTAACACTTGGGCTCTCCAGGGGCTGTTACGGGCCTCGATGATGCCTTCCTGAAGCAGCCGCTGGACCTCTGACCTGATGAAGGTCCGGTCCTGGGTGCTGAACTGTCTGCTCCTGGTGGCGACGAGTTTCCAATCCGGGGTTAGGTTTGCGAATAGGGAAGGTGGGTCGACCTTTAGGGTCGCACACAGTAAGGGGTGGTAGGGGCCAGTCGAATTTCAATGTTAGGCTCTGGAGGTTGCACTGGAAGTCCAGGCTGAGTAGCAAGGCAGCGCAGAGGTTGGGGAGGACGTAGAGGCGGAAGCCGCTGAATTCTATGCCCTGGATCGTGAGTGTGGCTATACAGTACCACCGGATCGCCATGGAGTGGGGCCCGGAGGCCAGGGAGATTCTCTGATTGGCGGGTTGTACCGCGAGGGAGCAGCGCCTTACCGTATTGGGATGGATGAAGCTTTCGGTGCTCCCGGAGTCCAGCAGACAGGAGATCTCGTGCCCATCGATCGTCACGCTTGTCGAGGCGGTGGCTAGGTTGTGCGGGCGAGACTGGTCAGTCGTGACCGAGGCGAGTCGCGGCTGGTGTCGGACGATGGGGGGGCATGGGTCCTGGTACGATGGTGGCGCCCATGTGCCGTGGGGGAGACAAGATGGCGGCGGCTGGAGATCGTGAGGTGGACAAGATGGCGGCGACCATGGGCCGCACGTGGTGGGGGTTGAAAAAGATGGCGGCGCCCATGGGCCGCACGTGGTCTGAGGAGGGGAAGATGGCGCCGCCCACTGTCCGTACGTGGGGGCGGGGGCGGGGGGGGGGGGGTTGGGGCGATCGCGGTGACTGAGCGGGCCTGGCACACCGTGGCGAAGTGCCCCTTTTTGCCGCAGGCCTTGCAAAGGGTGCTGCGGGCCGGGCAGCGTTGGCGGGGGTGTTTTTGCTGCCCACAGAAGTAACATCAGGGGCCCCCGGGGTTGGCTGGCTGGCGCGTGACACAGGCGTAGGATTGGCTGAGTGGGGTCCCCGGTGGGGCGGCCGTCTGCAGAGCCCACGATGCGTAGGAGTGGGCCGCGTGGCCGGGCGTGTAGGCTTGGATATTGCGCGAGGCGATTGTCATCGATAGAGCCAGCTTTTTGTTTTCCGCGAGGTCGAGCGTGGCCCCCTCTAAAAATCGCTGGCAGATATGGTCTGACCCTATCCCCGTGACGAAAGCGTCCCGCATGAGGAGGTTCGAATGTTCCGTGGCCGTGACGGCCTGACAGTCACGGTCTCTGACCAGGGGAATTAAAGCACGCCAGAAATCTTCTACGGACTCACCAGGGAGCTGACTACGAGTAGAGAGAATGTGTCTGACGAAGAGCATGTCAGTCCGCTGGGCGTAGTTCTCTTTCAGTAGCGCCATGGCTTCATCATAGGTCGGCGCGTCCTGGATAAATGGAAAGATGTTGGAGCTCAGCCGCGAGTAGAGGATCCGGATCTTCTGAGCTTCTGGAATTGGGTCTGGTACAGACCTGATGTAAGCTTCAAAACAGGCTGGCCAATGTGCAAAGTCCTTTTTGGCGATGCCTGATTGCGGATCCAGCTGCAGGCGATCCGGTTTGATGCGGAGGTCCATCTTCTGAAAACTTTAGTGTAATAAATTGATGCACGATCAATTACACAAAGACGAGAGTTGAATACAACTGAGGCTTTATTTCACGAAGATGTGTGGCCTCCTACAGCAGCTGGCGAATTGGTTGCTGTATGGGGAGCACACATATTTATACTCCACCTACTGGGCGGAGCCAGCAAGCAGGGACTACCGTACCTGTAGTACAGGGGCCTTACCACACATCTCCTAATATATTCAACAGTGGTGATTACCACACCAATAAAGCAGTGGGAGTACAGAGAGAGAGAGCCCATGAAGCATTGGGAATTCAGAGGGAAGAGATCCAATAAAGCAATGAGAGTTTAGAGAAGGAGAGAGCCCATAAAGCAGTGGAGTTACTACAGTGCTTCTGCAAGGCTAAGCATTACGTGGATAGAACATGTAGAGAGGTGGTCACACTGCAGCTAAGAAATACACTGGCAGAGAGGGAATGGGTCGCGAAGAGAAGCAGGCAGGTAGTGCAGGAATCACCTGAGGCCGAGGTGAATGAGGAGGTAACTGCTACACTAAAATAATTTACATTTGAGAAGGCAGAAATGTTAGAAAGATAATCTTTACTTAAAATGGTTAAGGTACCAGGACTGGGTGAGATGCATACAAGGGGACAGAGGAAAGTGAGAGTGAAAATTTCAGAGGTACTGGTGATTATCTTCCATTCTTCCTTAGACACAGGGGTGGTGCCAGAGGACTGGAGAATTGTCAATGTTACACCCTTGTTCAAAAAGGGGTTCAAGGATAAAGCTGGGAACTACAGACAATCTGTTTGATTTCAATGATAGGTAAACTTCTGGAAACAGAAGTTCAGGACAAAAAAGTTCTTAACAAAAACAATAGTCAGTTTGAAGTGCAATATAATTAAGGGAAAAAAGCACGGATTCATTAAAAGAAAATGAGGTTTAACTAACGCTGATGTTTCTTGAGGAGGTAACAAAGAAAGTTGATATGGGTAACACCATTGATGTGGTGTTCATGGATTTTCAAAAGGCATTTGATAGTGTCACAGATCATTCCAACACCAACACCATGAACCCTGCATTACCATAAACATCCCATCAGCATCTATCCCCATCACCAGCAACGCCCCCCTCATCACCATCAATCCCCATCACCAGCAACGCCCCCCCCATCACCATCAATCCCCCATCACCAGCAACGCCCCCATCAGCATCGATCCCCCATCACCAGCAACGCCCCCCCCCATCACCATCGATCCCCCATCATCAGCAAATCCCCATCCCCAGTAACTCCCTCTTCACCAGCAACTCCCCCATCACCAGCAACTCCCCTATCACCAGAAATCCACCCCATCACCAGCAACCCACCCCATCATCATCAAGCACCCCCATCACCATCAACCCCTCATCATCAACCTCATCATCAGTGTAAACGTCCATCACCAACACCATCAACACCCACATCACCATAAATACCCCTTTCACCATCAATCTCCCCATCATCATTAACACCACCATCACTATCAAACCCCATCACCATAAACCCTGTGTCACCATCAATCCCCGCATCACCATGAACACTCTTACAACCAGTCACAGGTAAGGTCACCAATTCTTTTACACCCCTCCCTCCTTTGGGAACTATCGTAGCTCCAATGAGCTCCAATTGTTATGATTCTGGAGGGGACACCAAATGGCTCCCGGGTGAGGAGGCGGGAACTTGCTCTACATGTTTATTCAAATCTTTTGAATCGTCGCAACACGGTTAATTTGAAAAAGATAAATTTACTTGTGGATACCTTTTCTCATCCAAATGTATTTATGCTTAAAACTAAAGCCAAGTTAAACAGGCTTTCTCGGGTTAAAGAAAGAGTAAGTTTATTATTTGCTAAAACAGAAGAAAACTAATAAAAATGCACACGCATGCACATCACCATCAATCTCCACATCACTGTGAACACCAACATCATCGAGAACACCCACATCACCAACCTCCACATCACCGTGAACAACCACATCACCGTGAACACCCACATCACCGTGAACATCCACATCACCGTGAACACCCACATCACTGTGAACATCCACATCACCGTGAACATCCACGTCACCGTGAACATCCACATCACCGTGAACATCCACATCACCGTGAACATCCACATCACCGTGAACACCCACATCACCGTGAACACCCACATCACCGTGAACACCCACATCACTGTGAACATCCACATCACTGTGAACATCCACATCACCGTGAACATCCACATCACCATTAAGCTCCACATCACTGTGAACATCCACATCACTGTGAACATCCACATCACCATGAACATCCACATCACCGTGAACATCCACATCACCATCAATCTCCACGTCACTGTGAACATCCACATCACCGTGAACATCCACATCACCATCAATCTCCACATCACCGTGAACACCCACATCACTGTGAACATCCACATCACCATCAATCTCCACATCACCACCAATCTCCACATCACCGTGAACATCCACATCACCATCAATCTCCACATCACCGTGAACATCCACATCACCATCAATCTCCACATCACCATCAATCTCCACATCACCAGCAATCTCCACATCACAGTGAACATCCACACCACCGTGAACACCCACATCACCATCAATCACATCACCACCAATCTCCACATCACTGTGAACATCCACATCACCGTGAACACCCACATCACTGTGAACATCCACATCACTGTGAACATCCACATCACCATGAACATCCACATCACCGTGAACATCCACATCATCGTGAACACCCACATCACCGTGAACACCCACATCACCACAAATCTCCACATCACCACCAATCTCCACATCACCGTGAACACCCACATCACTGTGAACATCCACATTACCGTGAACATCCACATTATCATGAACATCCACATCACTGTGAACAGCCACATCACTGTGAACATCCACATCACTGTGAACATCCACATTATCATGAACATCCACATCACTGTGAACACCCACATCACCGTGAACACCCACATCACTGTGAACAGCCACATCACTGTGAACACCCACATCACTGTGAACACCCACATCACTGTGAACATCCACATCACCGTGAACATCCACATTATCATGAACATCCACATCACTGTGAACAGCCACATCACCGTGAACACCCACATCACTGTGAACATCCACATCACCGTGAACATCCACATCACCATCAATCTCCACATCACTGTGAACATCCACATCACCGTGAACATCCACATCATCATCAATCTCCACATCACTGTGAACATCCACATCACTGTGAACACCCACATCACCGTGAACACCCACATCACTGTGAACAGCCACATCACCGTGAACACCCACATCACTGTGAACACCCACATCACTGTGAACATCCACATCACCGTGAACATCCACATCACCATGAATCTCCAGATCACCACCAATCCCCACATCACCACCAATCTCCACATCACCGTAAAGAGCCACATCATCGAGAACACCCACATCACCACCAATCTCCACATCACCGTGAACATCCACATCACCGTGACACCCACATCACCGTGAACACGCACATCACCGGGAACACCCACATCACCGTGACACCCACATTACCACCAATCTCCAAATCACCGTGAACACCCACATCACCGTGAACATCCACATCACCGTGAACATCCACATCACCGTGACACCCACATTACCATGAACACCCACAATACCGTGAACACCCACATCACCGTGAACACCCACATCACCACCAATCTCCACATCACTGTGAACACCCACATCACCGTGAACATCCACATCACCATGAACACCCACATCACCATCAATCTCCACATCACTGTGAACATCCACATCACTGTGAACACCAACATCTGTGAACACCCACACCACTGTGAACACCCACATAACATCAATCCCCACATCATCGTGAACACCCATATCATCGTGAACACCCACATCATCATCATCAATCCCGACATCACTGTGAACTCCCACATCACCGTGAACTCCCACAACTCTGTGAACTCCTACATCACGGTGAACATCCATATCACCGTGAACACCCACATCACTGTTAACACCCACATCACTGTGGACATACACACCACTGTGAACACCCACATCACCGTGAACACCCACGTCACTGTGAACACCCACACCGCCGTTAACATCCACATCACCGTGAACACCGCATCACCATCAATCCCCACATCACCGTAAACACCCATAAAACTGTGAGCACCCACATCATCGTGTGCACCCACATCACCGTGAGCACCCACATCACCGTAAACACCCACATCACCGTGAACACCCACGTCACTGTGAACACCCACACCGCCGTTAACATCCACATCACCGTGAACACCGCATCACCATCAATCCCCACATCACCGTAAACACCCATAAAACTGTGAGCACCCACATCATCGTGTGCACCCACATCACCGTGAGCACCCACATCACCGTAAACACCCACACCACCGTGAACACCCTGTACCGCACAAAGACTCCGAGAGACGAATAGAGTGAAGTCGATGAGGCTTTATTAAGCGTGACTGTTTCCCCCGCAGTTCAGTAGTAGACTGCCTGCGGGGGAGGACTCCAGGTACTTATACTCCGCCTTCAGGGCGGAGCTAGCGGTCAACATCCAACCAGGACCCAGGATCTGTCAGCCAATGACATCATGGCTTCACAGTCCCACATGACCCCTAATGCATACTACCACATTCACCCCTTGTTAAAAATGAACCCGGCGGGGTGATGCTTCGCATGGTGGTAAGGGTTTACAAGGCTGGTCCTGGGAGGAAAACTTTCACATGTTATAACAGTATGTACAAGGTTTTTTTGTTTCAAACTATTTACAGTAATCGTCAGGAATAGACAAAATGTTCTCGTTAAAAGTCCACATTGTACTGTTAGATCGACGCCACGAGTCGGTCGGGCGGTCTGGTCGTCCGTGTCGATCGCATCGGCCCCGGTGGTGGTGGTGGTGCTTGTTCCGGTGTTGTCTTCTCCGGGAGCCTTACGGTTTCAGCTTGGGCTTCATTCCTGGTCGGGCCTGGGAGGAGGACTGATCCTCCTGGGAAGGGGGCGGTCGGGTGATTGGTGTCGGGGGGGTGTGTGTGTTGCCGGCGGGCGCCAGATCTCGCAGAGAGACCGTGTCCTGTCGGCCGTCGGGGTACTCCACGTAAGCGTACTGCGGGTTCGCGTGAAGGAGGTGAACCCTTTCGACCAACGGGTCCGACTTGTGCGCCCGCACGTGCTTTCGGAGCAAGATGGGTCCTGGGGCCGCCAGCCAGGTCGGCAGCGACGTTCCAGAGGAGGACTTCCTGGGGAAGACAAGGAGGCGCTCATGAGGCGTTTGGTTAGTGCTAGTACACAGTAGTGACCGGATGGAGTGGAGGGCGTCCGGAAGGACCGCCTGTCACCGTGAAACTGGGAGGTCCCTGGACCGTAGGGCCAGTAGGACGGTCTTCCAGACCGTGCCGTTCTCCCTCTCTACTTGCCCGTTCCCCCGGGGGTTGTAGCTGGTCGTCCTGCTCGAGGCTATCCCGTTGCTGAGCAGGAACTGGCGCAGCTCGTCACTCATGAAAGAGGACCCCCTGTCACTGTGGACGTATGCGGGGCAACCGAACAGTGTGAATATGGTGTTCAGGGCTTTAATGACTGTGGCCGCGGTCATGTCAGAACAGGGGATGGCGAATGGGAAGCGGGAGTACTCGTCCACCACATTAAGGAAGTATATGTTGCGGTCGGTGGAGGGGAGGGGTCCTTTGAAATCCAGACTAAGGCGTTCAAAGGGGCGGGAAGCCTTAATCAGGTGCGCACCATCCGGCCTGAAAAAATGCGGTTTGTACTCTGCGCAGATGTGGCAGTTCCTTGTGACTGTACGGACCTCCTCTAAGGAGTATGGGAGGTTGCGGGACTTGATAAAGTGGTAAAACCGAGTGACCCCCGGGTGGCAGAGGTCCTCGTGGAGGGTTTGGAGGTGGTTAATTTGTGCGTTGGCACATGTGCCGCGGGATAGGGCATCGGACGGCTCGTTCAGCTTTCCGGGACGATACAAGATCTCGTAGTTGAAGGTGGAGAGCTCGATCCTCCCTCCACCTTAAGATCTTGTCGTTTTTGATTTTGCCCCGCTGTGCATTATCGAACATGAAGGCTACCGACCGTTGGTCCGTGAGGAGAGTGAATCTCCTGCCGGCCAGGTAATGCCTCCAATGTCGCACAGCTTCCACTAAAGCTTGGGCTTCCTTTTCCACTGAGGAGTGGCGGATTTCTGAAGCGTGGAGGGTTCGGGAGAAAAAGGCCACGGGTCTGCCCGCTTGGTTAAGGGTGGCCGCTAGAGCTACGTCGGAGGCGTCGCTCTCGACCTGGAAGGGGAGGGACCCGTCGATGGCGCGCATCGTGGCCTTTGCGATACCCGCTTTGATGCGGCTGAAGGCCTGGCAAGCCTCTGTCGACAGAGGGAAGGTCGTGGTCTGTATTAGGGGGCGGGCCTTGTCTGCGTACTGGGGGACTCACTGGGCGTAGTATGAAAAGAACCCCAGGCAGCGTTTTAGGGCTTTTGAGCAGTGCGGGAGGGGAAATTCCATGAGGGCGCGCATACGTTCGGGGTCGGGGCCTATTATCCCATTGCGCACTACGTAGCCCAGGATGGCTAGCCGATTGGTGCTAAAAACGCACTTGTCCTCGTTGTACGTGAGGTTCAAGGCTTTAGCGGTCTGGAGGAATTTTTGGAGGTTGGCGTCATGGTCCTGCTGATCGTGGCCGCAGATGGTTACATTGTCGAGATACGGGAACGTGGCCCGCAACCCGTGTTGATCAACCATTCGGTCCATCTCTCGTTGGAAGACCGAGACCCCGTTTGTGACGCCAAATGGGACCCTTAGGAAATGGTATAATCGCCCGTCTGCCTCGAAGGCTGTGTACTTGCGGTCACTTGGGCGGATGGGGAGCTGATGGTAGGCGGACTTGAGGTCCACGGCAGAGAAGACTTTATATTGGGCAATCCGATTGACCATGTCGGATATGCGGGGGAGAGGGTACGCGTCTAGTTGTGTGTACCTGTTGATGGTCTGGCTATAGTCTATGACCATCCTTTGCTTCTCCCCTGTCTTTACTACTACCACCTGTGCTCTCCAGGGACTATTGCTGGCCTGGATTATGCCTTCCTTTAGTAGCCGCTGGACTTCGGACCGAATGAAGGTCCGGTCCTGTGCGCTGTACCGTCTGCTCCTAGTGGCGACGGGTTTGCAATCCGGGGTGAGGTTTGCAAACAAGGACGGGGGTTGCACCTTGAGGGTTGCGAGGCCGCAGATAGTGAGTGGGGGTATTGGGCCGCCGAATTTGAAGGTAAGGCTCTGTAGGTTGCACTGGAAGTCTAATCCCAGTAATGTGGGGGCGCAGAGTTGGGGAAGGACGTAGAGCCTGTAGTTTTTGAACTCCCTCCCCCGCACCGTTAGGGTAACTATGCAGAAGCCTTTGATCTGTACGGAGTGGGATCCTGCAGCTAGGGAAATCTTTTGTGCGCTGGGATGGGTGGTCAAAGAACAGCGTCTTACCGTGTTGGGGTGGATAAAGCTCTCCGTGCTCCCGGAGTCGACTAGGCATGGTGTCTCGTGCCCGTTTATCAGCACCGTTGTCATCGTCGTCTGGAGTGTCCGGGGCCGAGCTTGGTCCAGCGTTATTGAAGCGAGACGTGGTTGTAGTAGTTGAGCGTCTTCTTCGAACCCCGTGGATCCGTCGACACTGGGGTCCGTTGTTGCCGTCCAAGATGGCGTCGGGGTGAACAAAATGGCTGCCCCCATGCATCGCACATGGCTGGGGGGTCACAAGATGGCGGCGGCGGGGGGTGGACAAAATGGCCGTCCCCATGCGTCGTACAGGTCTGGGGTGGTCCAAGATGGCGGTGCCCTTCCTACCCTCGTGGTGGCCGGGACCCAAAATGGCTGCGCCTGCGGGTCGCACATGGGGCGCTGGGGGGGTTGGGGAGCGTTAGGAACGCGCGGGGCTCCCTCCTCTCTAGGGACAGCGGTGGTCGGGACCCAAATTGGTAGCGCCGGCGGGTCATACGTGGGGCGCGGGGGGGGGGGGGGTTTGGGGGGCGTTAGAGCCGCGCAGAACTCCCTCTTCTCCGGGGAGAGCGGTGGTCGGGACCCAAAGTGGTAGCGCCGGCGGGTCATACATGGGGCGTGGGGGGGGGGGGGGGTGTTGGGGAGCGTAAGCGGCGTGCAGGGCTCCCTGTTCTCCCGGGACCGCGGTGGTCGGGGCCCAGAGTGGCTGCGCCTGCGGGTCGTACATGGGGCGCAGGGGGGGTTGGGGAGCGTAAGCGGCGTGCAGGGCTCCCTGTTCTCCCGGGACAGCGGCGACCTCGCGGGACCGGCACACAACCGCAAAATGGCCTTTTTTCCCGCAGCTCTTGCAGATCGCTGCGCGGGCCGGGCAGCGCTGCCGGGGGTGTTTCGCCTGGCCGCAGAAATAGCAGCGGGTGCCCCCGGTGCGACTTGGCGTATGGACCGCGCAAGCCTGTGGGGTGTCCGGGGGGGGGGGGGGGGTGAGTTTGTCGCGATGGGTACGTACGGAGCCCAATGGGCTGCCACGCAGTCGGGGCCGTAGGCGCGGGTATTTCGCACGGCCACGTCTAGGGAGGCTGCTAGGGCCCGTGCCTCTGAGAGTCCTAGCGACTCTTTTTCTAGAAGTCTTTGGCGGATTTGGGAGGAGTTCATACCTGCCACAAAAGCATCGCACTTTAACATGTCCGTGTGTTCATTTGCGTTCACCGACGGGCAGCTGCAGGCTCGTCCCAAAATTAGTAGCGCGGCGTAGAATTCAACTATCGATTATCCGGGTCTTTGCCGTCTCGTTGCGAGTTGATAGCGAGCGTAGATCTGGTTTACTGGGCGGACATAGAGACTTTTTAGTGCTGCGAACGCCATCTGGAAATCCTCTGCGTCTTCGATGAAAGAGAAAATCTCCGTGCTTAACCTCGAGTGCAGGACCTGTAGTTTTTGGTCTTCTGTGACCCGGCCGGTGGCCGTTCTGAGGTAGGCCTCAAAACAAGTCTGCCAGTGCTTGAAAGCTGCTGCCGCGTTCACTGCGTGGGGGCTGATCCTCAGGCATTCCGGGATGATCCTGAGCTCCACAGTCCTTTTTAGTCACGCTTAATAAATTGTAGCGCACAAAGACTCCGAGAGACGAATAGAGTGAAGTCGATGAGGCTTTATTAAGCGTGACTATTTCCCCCGCAGTTCAGTAGTAGACTGCCTGCAGGGGAGGACTCCAGGTACTTATACTCCGCCTTCAGGGCGGAGCTAGAGGTCAACGTCCAACCAGGACCTGGGATCTGTCAGCCAATGACATCATGGCTTCACAGTCCAACATGACCCCTAATGCATACTACCACACACCCACACCACCGTGAACACCCACATCACCGTGAACAAAAACATCACCGTGAACACTCACATCACCGTGAACACCCATATCACCGTGAACACCCACACCACCGTGAGCACCCACAACACCGTGAACACCCACATCACCGTGAACACCCACATCACTATGAACACCTGTATCACTGTGAACACCCACATCACTGAACACCCACATCACTGTGAACTTCCAAATCACCATGAACACCCGCATCACTGTCAACATCCGTATCACTGTGAACACCCGCATCACTGTGATACCCACACCACTGTGAACTCCCACATCACTGTGAACATCCACATCACTGTGAACACCCACATCACCGTGAACTTCTACATCACCATGAACACCCGCATCACTGTCAACACCCGCAACACTCTGAGCACCCACACCACTGTGAATACCCACACCACTGTCAACTCCCACATCACTGTGAACTCCCACACCACCGTGAGCACCCACAACACCATGAACACCCACATCACCGTGAACACCCACATCACCGTGAACACCCACATCACTGTGAACACCCACATCACCATGAACACCCACATCACCGTGAACATCCACATCACTGTGAACACCCACATCATTGTGAACACCCACATCACCGTGAACACCCACATCACTGTGAACACCCACATCACCGTGAACACCTACATCACCGTGAACAGCTACATCACTGTGAACACCCACATCACTGTGAACACCCACATCACCGTGAACACCCACATCACCGTGAACACCCACATCATTGTGAACACCTACATCACCGTGAACACCTACATCACTGTGAACACCCACATCACTGTGACCCCCCGCATCACTGTGAACACCCACATCACTGTGAACACCCACATCACCGTGAACACCGACATCACCGTGAACAGCTACATCACTGTGAACACCCACATCACTGTGAACACCCACATCACCGTGAACACCCACATCACCGTGAACACCCACATCACCATGAACACCCACATCATTGTGAACACCTACATCACCGTGAACACCTACATCACCGTGAACACCCACATCACTGTGACCCCCCGCATTACTGTGAACACCCACATCACTGTGAACACCCACATCATTGTGAACACCTACATCACCGTGAACACCCACATCACTGTGAACCCCCACATCACTGTGAGCACCCATTCCACTGTGAACACCCACATCACTGTGAGCACCCACACCACTGTGAACTCCCGCATCACTGTGAACACCCACATCACTCTGAACACCCACATCACTGTGAACACCCACACCACTGTGAACACCCACACCACTGTGAACACCCACATCACTGTGAACACCCACATCACTGTGAACTCCCACATCACTGTGAACTCCCACATCACTGTGAACACCCACATCACCGTGAACACCCACATCACCGTGAACACCCACATCACTGTGAACACCCACATCACCGTGAACACCCACGTCATTGTGAACACCCATATCACTGTGAACACCCACACCACTGTGAACACCCACATCACCGTGAACACCCACATCACCGTGAACACCCACATCACCGTGAAAATCCACATCACCGTGAACAACCGCATCACCATGAATCCCCACATCACCGTGAACACCCACGTCATTGTGAACACCCACATCACTGTGAACACCCACACCACCGTGAACACCTACATCACCGTGAACATCCACATCACCGTGAACACCCACATCACCATCAATCCCCACATCATCGTGAACACTCACATAACCGTGAACACCCACGTCATTGTGAACACCCACATCACTGTGAGCACCCACGTCACTGTGAACTCCCACATCACTGTGAACACCCACACCACTGTGAACCCCCGCATCACTGTGAACACCCACATCACTGTGAACTCCCACATCACTGTGAGCACCCACACCACTGTGAACACCCGCATCACTGTGAACACCCACACCACTGTGAACTCCCACATCACTGTGACCCCCCGCATCACTGTGAACACCCACATCACTGTGAACACCCACATCACCCTGACACCCACATCACTGTGAACACCCATTCCACTGTGAACACCCACATCACTGTGAACTCCCACATCACTGTGAACACCCACATCACTGTGAACCCCCACATCACTGTGAGCACCCATTCCACTGTGAACACCCACATCACTGTGAGCACCCACACCACTGTGAACTCCCGCATCACTGTGAACACCCACATCACTGTGAACACCCACATCACTGTGAACACCCACACCACTGTGAACACCCACATCACTGTGAACACCCACATCACTGTGAACTCCCACATCACTGTGAACTCCCACATCACTGTGAACACCCACATCACCGTGAACACCCACATCACCGTGAACACCCGCATCACCGTGAACACCCGCATCACCATGAACACCCACATCACTGTGAACACCCACATCACCATGAACACCCACATCACTGTGAACTCCACATCATTGTGAACATCCACATCACCGTGAACACCCACATCACTATGAACACCCACATCACTGTGAACACCCACATCACTGTGAACAACCACATCATTGTGAACACCCACATCACTGTGAACTCCCACATCACCGTGAACACCCATATCACCGTGGACACCCACATCACCGTGAACACCCGCATCACTGTCATCACCCACATCATTGTGAACACCCGCATCACCGTGAACACCCACACCACTGTGAACACCCACATCACTGTGAACACCCACATCACTGTGAACACCCACACCACTGTGAACACCCACATCACTGTGAACACCCACACCACTGTGAACACCCACATCACCGTGAACACCCACATCACTGTGAACACCCACACCACTGTGAACACCCACACCACTGTGAACTCCCACACCATCGTGAACACCCACATCACCGTGAACACCCACATCACCGTGAACACCCACATCACTGTGAACACCCACACCACTGTGAACACCCACATCACTGTGAACACCCACACGACTGTGAACACCCACATCACCGTGAACACCCACGTCATTGTGAAGACCCATATCACTGTGAACACCCACACCACTGTGAACACCCACATCACCGTGAACACCCACATCACCGTGAACACCCACATCACCGTGAAAATCCACATCACCGTGAACAACCGCATCACCATGAATCCCCACATCACCGTGAACACCCACGTCATTGTGAACACCCACATCACTGTGAACACCCACACCACCGTGAACACCTACATCACCGTGAACATCCACATCACCGTGAACACCCACATCACCATCAATCCCCACATCATCGTGAACACTCACATAACCGTGAACACCCACGTCATTGTGAACACCCACATCACTGTGAGCACCCACGTCACTGTGAACTCCCACATCACTGTGAACTCCCACATCACTGTGAACACCCACATCACCGTGAACACCCACATCACTGTGAACTCCACATCATTGTGAACATCCACATCACCGTGAACACCCACATCACTATGAACACCCACATCACTGTGAACACCCACATCACTGTGAACTCCCACATCATTGTGAACACCCACATCACTGTGAACTCCCACATCACCGTGAACACCCACATCACCGTGGACACCCACATCACCGTGAACACCCGCATCACTGTCATCACCCACATCATTGTGAACACCCGCATCACCGTGAACACCCACACCACTGTGAACACCCACATCACTGTGAACACCCACATCACTGTGAACACCCACACCACTGTGAACACCCACATCACTGTGAACACCCACACCACTGTGAACACCCACATCACAGTGAACACCCACATCACTGTGAACACCCACATCACTGTGAACACCCACACCACTGTGAACACCCACACCACTGTGAACTCCCACACCACCGTGAACACCCACATCACCGTGAACACCCACATCACCGTGAACACCCACATCACCGTGAACACCCACACCACTGTGAACACCCACATCACTGTGAACACCCACACCACTGTGAACACCCACATCACCGTGAACACCCACGTCATTGTGAACACCCATATCACTGTGAACACCCACACCACTGTGAACACCCACATCACCGTGAACACCCACATCACCGTGAACACCCACATCACCGTGAAAATCCACATCACCGTGAACAACCGCATCACCATGAATCCCCACATCACCGTGAACACCCACGTCATTGTGAACACCCACATCACTGTGAACACCCACACCACCGTGAACACCTACATCACCGTGAACATCCACATCACCGTGAACACCCACATCACCATCAATCCCCACATCATCGTGAACACTCACATAACCGTGAACACCCACGTCATTGTGAACACCCACATCACTGTGAGCACCCACGTCACTGTGAACTCCCACATCACTGTGAACTCCCACATCACTGTGAACACCCACATCACTGTGAACACCCACACCACTGTGAACTCCCACACCACTGTGACCCCCCGCATCACTGTGAACACCCACATCACTGTGAACACCCACATCACTGTGAACACCCACACCACTGTGAACTCCCACACCACTGTGAACACCCGCATCACTGTGAACACCCACAGCATCATCAGTCCCCACATTGCCACCCATGTCACACTGACCTTCACCCTCTGCCACTTCAAGGGTTGCATTTCTTGATTGATTGGTCTTGGTTTTTTATGTGCTTTTCCAACGCTTAGAAGGATGGCAAAAGTTCCTGTACGGAACCGATGCATGTAATAATCATGCCTGTAAAATAACAGAGCTAATGTCACAGAAAAATGCAAATGCTCCTAAATCCCTGTGTTCCCCAAAACACAGACAAACCTGCCTGTTACACGAAAGCCAAAATGTGTTGACAGTAAATCACCCGCTTTCCGTGCATTTGGCCTATCCATCTCCACTCTGGTGCCCGACTCCCAAACCCAGCCCACCAACAGTTTCCCCCCCCCCCCCCCCCATCTGCGAGAAGACATCCCTCTCTAGTTGGACATTTATCTGGACATGCCATGTCACTCCCTCACATTCCTGCCATTCATCAACCAATCCATCCATCGCATGAAGCTCTGCCCTCCCTCATCAACTAAACAGGCAGTTGTCCAATTGGATGTTTCTTGACTGTCAGTTTAATAGCTCTTTCTCCCCCACCCCCTTCCATATCTGATTTTATTATAGTGCCGAAGCAACAAGGAAATAAAAGGAACAGATTTATTTCTAATGTCCAAAATCTCTCATCCTGGAGCCTCTCACAAAATTGGAAATTGGTCTTTCATTCCTCGTGGGTGTAGGACATTGCCTCAGTATTGGCTGTCATTCTCAGGGAGGACACTGGTGAAAAAGGGAGGGGAGCAGAAAATGGCTGCCACAGACCGCATGCTCCCTGGCTTCTTATTTCTGTAACCTGGACAGTGTAATTATTATTGGACAGATTGGGAAGGACCCTTTAAATTTTAATACACTCCAACTTTCACTGCCATAGCAAACAGTATTGTAAGTGTTTGATGGGAATAGGGTAGAGGGAGCTTTACTCTGTATGTAGCCCTGTGCTGCCCTGGGAGTGTTTAAGGGATACTGGGTGCAGTAAGCTGGAAAGTGACGCAATCCCAAGTGGCGGTTTGGTTTTTAACTGGTTAATAATAATAATGTTAAGCAACCAGTTGGATTTGCTCTTACTTGAGTTTTTTCTTCTTCTGTTCCTCCACCTGTTGTTGTTTGCTATTCTTGGTGTTACAGGTCACACTTTTCTGGCTGATTATGTGGGGCTGTTGTTTGATGCACTCTGGGTTCTCTCCTGACCACCTGGTTGGCAGTGATGGAAACACCTGTTTCAGATTTGTAAAGAACAGTCCTTAACCACAGAACAAATTGAATAAAATACCCTTGTGAGCACTCAAGGCTCCTTCACCCCTTTCAAAGAACAAACAAAGAACAAAGAAATGTACAGCACAGGAACAGGCCCTTCGGCCCTCCAAGCCCGTGCCGACCATGCTGCCCGACTAAACTACAATCTTCTACACTTCCTGGGTCCGTATCCCTCTATTCCCATCCTATTCATGTATTTGTCAAGATGCCCCTTCAATGTCACTATCGTCCCTGCTTCCACCACCTCCTCTGGTAGCGAGTTCCAGGCACCCACTACCCTCTGCGTAAAAAACATGCCTCGTACATCTACTCTAAGCCTTGCCCCTCTCACCTTAAACCTATGCCCCCTAGTAATTGACCCCTCTACCCTGGGGAAAAGCCTCTGACTATCCACTCTGTCTATGCCCCTCATAGTTTTGTAGACCTCTATCAGGTCTCCCCTCAACCTCCTTCGTTCCAGTGAGAACAAACCGAGTTTATTCAACCGCTCCTCATAGCTAATGCCCTCCATACCAGGCAACATTCTGGTAAGAGGGAAATGAATAAGCATTTCAATGGGAAAGCTGCTGATGGGTAGGGGTAACGTGGCAGTGAAATTAAATTCTAGCACTATGTCAAACATTTGCAGTAATTTCCAACTTGGTCTGAGCACGTTTCTGAGCTTATTGGCCTCCAACCGTACAAAGAGTGTATGGGTAAAAGCAAATTACTGCGGATGCTGGAATCTGAAACGAAAGAGAAAATGCTGGAACATCTCAGCAAGTCTGCCAGCATCTGTCGGGAGAGAAAAGAGCTAACGTTTCGAGTCCGATGACTCTTTGTCAAAGCTAACAGACAGAGAAAGTGGGAAATATTTATACTGTGGAGTGAGAATGAAAGGTGACCCATAGCCACAGAAACCCAGGGAAACCGGGTGCTTATGGCCACAGAAACCAAGGGGAAAGAGTGCTAATGGCAGTCCCCAGAGAGGACAAAAGACGTGAAACAGCAGGGAAACTAACATCAGAGGATGAACTGTAGGTGTGGGGGGAGGGGGTAGCAAAGAGGAGAAAGGTGAAGGAAAGGTGGATAAGATTGGCGGGGGGGGGGGGGGGGTAAATTAAATGTATATTAAGAAAGAATGAAATGGTAAAAGACAGTTTAAATGAAATGAAAACAAATGGGTCGAGGTGGGGTAGAGCTAATCATCTGAAGTTGTTGAATTCGATGTTCAGGCCGGAAGGCTGTGGCGTGCCTAACTGGAAGATGAGATGTTGTTCCTCCAGTTTGCGTTGCGCTTCACTGGAACATTGCAGCAGGCCAAGAACGGACATGTGGGCATGGTGTAAGGGTGTAAGGGTAAAGAGTGTAAGGGTCCTTCCTGTTTATTATTTGTTTATTCCCTTATTTCCCCTACCTTTTATTTTGATGTTGACCTATAGATGATTGAGGGACATTTCACTTCAAGGCAAGCAGCCTGTAAGAAGCCTGTAGCTTTAATTCAAACAGTAGAATCCAGAAGGCTGCGCTGGTTTAAATTGGTGATTGCAGACTAGCTGGCATCAGTGAGGATTCAGTTTGATTGATTAGGCGATGGTCAATGAATTGGCCCTAAGGGCTGTACTCTGCCCTGTAACAGGTGGTGATTGGATATTATTCCACTGGAAGGCCTTTCAGAGTCCTGAGGTTTAGAGTTTGGTTTCAGTTTTGATTCTGGCAACCCGGTGAAGAGATCCAACTAACTCTCTCCAAAAGGATCCACCTAATTCTCTCCAGAAGGCTACTGCAAGGGCTGACTCTCACTCCAGCAAGCCTCTGGCTACTGTTCTCTTAAGACTGCAGAGGCCTGAATGCAAATCTTGAGCTGAAGGCCCATTTGATGAGAAATAAGGTGTCTCTCCAGAAAGCCTGCTGCCTATGATACGGCATTTTCTAAACTACAGGGACGCTGTAAAATTCCACTCTAAGTTGCCTTACCTCTTTAAAATATTGATGATCCTTTTTCTTCTCAAACAAGGAGATCATTTGAAACTCAGATATTGCTGCTGACTCTGGCAGCAATTCTTCTTCCTCACTCATCTTAGAAAGGCTATGATAAAATAGCAAGACATCAGCTCAATCCTAGCATTATAATTACCCTCAATATACTAAATCGTTTAGGTACAGAGCTATGATCCCTCTACACAGTTCCATCAAACACTCCCAGGACAGATACAGCAGGGGTTAGATACAGGCCAAAATCTTCCTTCCTCTTTCGCGGCTGGGATTTTCCAGTGCTGCCAAAATTGAATAGAGTTTCGGCTGGAATAACACATTTTCCGTTCTCGTTCGCAATGGGTCCCACCATGGATGAGACCAGAGACTCCCACCCACAGAGTAAAACCTTCCTCAACATAGTCCCCATCAAGCATTGAAGGTCCTCTCCCTCATGTTGTGTGGCTCCATCACCATCCTAAATGGGATAGATTTTAAACAGATCTACCCACTCGAACAGGTCGAGCAACTTCAGACTTGGTATCCATGAAGTGCTGTCGGCTCTCAGTAACAGCAGAATTGAATACAACCACAACCTGTAACCTCTTGGCCTGGCAATGTCCCCCACTCTCCCATTATTGTAAAAAGGGCAAAGAAGAGGAGAAGAGTTTAGGAGCAGCGTCAGGCATACCTAAATTAAGGTGTCAACCTGGTAAAGCTACAACACAGGGCTACTTGCTCCCCAAATAGCATTAGCAGCAAGTAACAGACAAAGCTAAGTAATCCCACAATCAGATCCAAACTCTACAGGCCTGCCACATCCAGCCGTGAATGGTGGTGGACAATTAAACAATTCACTGGAGGGGGGGGCTCCACAAATATCTCCATCCTTAAGGATGGTTGAGTCCAGCATATCAATGTAAAAAACAGGACTGAAGCATTTGCAACGAACTTCAGGCGGAAGTGTCGCACGGATGATCCATCTAGGCCTCCCCAACATCGCAGATATCAGTCTTCAGCCAAATAGATTCACTCCACGTGACATTACAAAATAGCTGAATGCACTGGGTACTGCAAAGGCTAAGACCCCTGACAATATTCTGGCAAACTACTATAGACTTGTACTCCAGAACATGCCAGGCCTCTAGTTAAGCTGTCCCAGTACAGCTACAACACTGGCATCTACCTGGCAATGATTTCCTGTAATAATAATAATATAATAATCTTTATTGCCAGAAGTAGGCTTACATTGCAATGAAGTTATTGTGAAAAGCCCCAAGTCGCCACATTCCAGCACCTGATCGGGTACACAGAGGGAGAATTCAGAATGTCCAAATTACATAACAGCATGTCTTTCGGGACTAGTGGGAGGAAAGCGGAGCACCCGGAGGAAACCCACGCAGACACAGGGAGAACGTGAAGACTCGGCACAGACAGTGACCCAGCTGGGAATCGAACCTGAGACCCTGGCGCTGTGAAGCAGCTGTGCTAACCACTGTGTAACGTGCTGCCCACTGAACACAAAAAGCATAGCAAATCAAAACTAGACAATTACTGGCATGTCAGTCTACTCTGATCATTTGTAAAGTGATGGAAGGGGTCATCAACGGCACTTGCTTAGAAATGATCTACTCACTAATGCTTAGTTTGGGTTCCGCCAGGGTAGACAGCACGGTAGCATTGTGGATAGCACAATTGCTTCACCGCTCCAGGGTCCCAGGTTCAATTCCGGCTTGGGTCACTGTCTGTGTGGAGTCTGCACATCCTCCCCGTGTGTGCGTGGGTTTCCTCCGGGTGCTCCGGTTTCCTCCCACAGTCCAAAGATGTGCAGGTTAGGTGGATTGCCATGATAAATTGCTCTTAGTGTCCAGGATTGCCCTTAGTGTTGGGTGGGGTTACTGGGTTATGGGGATAGGGTGGAGGTGTTGACTTGGGTAGGGTGCTCTTTCCAAGAGCCGGTGCAGACTCGACGGGCCGAATGGCCTCCTTCTGCACTGTAAATTCTATGATCTATGATCTCTGATCTTATAAACCCAAGACCACTACCACTTAGAAGGACAAGAGCCATAGGTGCATGGGAACACCACCATCAGCAAGTTACTCTCCAAACAATTTTTTTTGATCCTGACTTGGAAATATATTGCTTTTCCTTCACTTCTGCCGAGTCATAATCCTGGAATTCCTTCACTAACAAGAATGTACCTGGGTGTACCTACACCTCAGGGACTGTAGTGGTTCAAGAAGACCTGCTTCTCAAAGGCAACTGGAGATGGGCAGTAAATGCTGCCCTAGCCAGTGACGTCCACATCCCATAAACAACTATACATTTAACTGTCATATGTAAAGATCATACACTAACCGTTTTAATCTTCAGGAAGTTGACTTTGAAGAAATGGGCTGTTAACAAAGAAACAGTGAGAGGCATTGAAAGAAATATTTGGAACAATAACAAAACCAATGAAGTGCTAAATTTCCAACTGTACAGTCAAGTGCCCTTGGCAATATACGAGGTAAGATGCAGTAAGAAGTTAAAACAAATGACTTAGGGGCGGCACAGTGGTTAGCACTGCTGCCTCCCGGCGCCGAAGACCTGGGTTCGATCCCGGCTCTAGGCCACTGTGCGTGTGGAGTTTGCACATTCTCCCCCTGTCTGCATGGGTCTCACCACCACAACCCAAAGATGTGTCGGTAGGTGAATTGGCCATGCTAAATTGCCCCTTAATTGGAAATAAAAAGAATTGGGTACTCTTAAAAAAAAAATTTTTTAAATGGCTTAACCAAATGCTAAGAAAAGTAGTAAATCATAGCACAAATAGAACTATAGAAAGCAGCAAAAGGCACAAAATGAAATTAACAACTCTAAGAAAGGAATCCAATAATTTTGCAAGTAATATAGAGGGTAATTGTAAATAATATTCATAAATAAATGAAGTGAGGAAGTGGCTAAGGGAAATGTAAGTACATTAAAGAAAACCACAGGTAATATTGTAACAGATCAAAAGTTAATGGCTGATTTATTAAACAAGTTTTGTTTCTATTTTCACAATAGAGGAGTAAGAGGTAAAACATTAGTTATAAAAGGAAAACTAAAAAGAAATGATGATATGGACTTATCGTTTCTAATATTAGTAAAACAATGGCAATTATATTTCAGAGTTCTCTGGTTTAGGACTTTTGCCATTGAATTGGAAATTGGTTAATGTCATTCCATATCTAGGCACGGTGGCACAGTGGTTAGCACTGCTGCCTCACAGCTCCAGGGTTCAATTCCAGCCTTGGGTGTCACCCACCCCCCCCCCCACCGCCTTCCCCACAATTACTGCGGAAACACCCCCAACAAAAAAGGGGACCCCCTCAATTGAGCTCCCAAGAGGGGCTACCGGCAGTGCCACCCTGACAGTGTCAAGTTGGCAGTGCCAGAACCGTGCACGGCCATGTTCCTCTCCCCAGAGCCATTTTAAAAGAAAATTTATTGGATGCATTTTCAAATATATACATAACAAAGAAGAAAAACAATAAACAACCACGGCAACAACAAACAGCCAAAAGATCTTTCCACCTCCCCCCCCCCCCCCCCCCGCCCCCCCGCCCCTGAAAAAATCTCCTCACGGCCATTTTCACCCATAGCAAACACCAGCAGAAAATCCCCACCGCCCCCCCCCCCCCCCACCCCGAGATCAACATAGCCCCAAGATCAGCGAACTGTAAATACAACCCTGCCAGTGCCAGCCCTCACTCTTTAACACACTCAGATGCATCATGCTAAGTAATTCATTAAGTCCCCAATTGAAAGTTAAACAGAGCCGAGTCTACATCCTTCATTTTTACTCACCATTATGGAGCCCATTTATTTCTGGAGTTAAAGTGTTGGCACAGCATTTTGCAGTTGCTGCCCCATTGTGATATCATGGGGCCTCTGGGTCATGATGCTGTTTGAGGTACAAGTTGAAAGTGTTGTACCTGGAGATTGTGCACCATCCCCAGTCCCCTTCCCTCACCCTCCTCCGTCCGTGCTGGATATTGTCCAGGATAATTTCATCTCCTTTTTTTCTCTTATCCTCGTTTTGCATTTTGTGAATAACCTGAATGGTATCCTCGTCTATTTATCTTTCACAATTCAGTAATTATTTATTTTTCATTTCAATCATTCAACAGGAATGCGCTCCTCTGAGGATCTTCTTCTCCAAACAAGGAATCTTTGGTCTTCATGTCTCAGTGGAGGAAAGACTCAATAAGAATTGGTCATAGAACATTACAAATGTTCAAATGAGTGATTATATTTGATTAAGTGCTGAGGTCAATGGAACGTGGTTGTGTCTTGTCGGTGTTGTGGGCCTGTGATATTAATCCTGTCCAACAATTCCAATTCAACAATAATGTTGTCGCCTCAAATGCTGAGGGAGCTAGAAATGCTTCAAATCCGAATCCTCCTCAACTGGGTCTTCTATTGCAGATAACCAGGCAGGATAGAACTTACATTTTACACTTAGATATTCACTTACAAGCTTAGCTTACAGAGGCACACCTTCAACCATGCACTTCCAAACACAATTGGTATGGTGGCCACGAAGGATGTCGGCGATCGTCAATAGATCTCCCCCTGGGCTTTATGGAATATGAATTCCCCTAATAAACGAGTGGTATTTCACCCAATAGGATATGTATGGCGGGAGCTTACAAAACCCTCTGCTCCAACCCGGACTGGCATCTCCGTAGGTCCCCGGGCTTGGACATGTGCATTGTAAGATGCAGCAACAGCCTTTTCCTTAATTATCCTCTTACTCTTAATGTATTGATAGAATGTTTGTGGGTCATCCTTGTTTTCACTTGCCAATTCTTACATGTCCTCTCTTTGCTTTCCTAATTTCCCTTTTGATTTCACTTCTTTCCTTTCTATATTACTTTTGGCTTTCTGTATTATTGAGTTCTCGAAGCCGGACGTAAGCTTTCTTTACTGACTTATTTTTTCCTCCTTGACATCAAGTGGGCTCTAGATTTTTCTTTGTGAGAACATATTTACTCTGAATCCTTTAATCTCCCTTTTGAATATATCCCACCGCTCTTGACACTGATTTACCTTCAAGTAGCTGTTACTAGTCCACTTTTCATAAATCACTGAATGAATGTCTAGGAGGTTGGTTTTCAGGTGACACTGGGAAACTGGTACAGGTTCTGTATTCTGGCTAACTTACGTCCTGCAGGTTCACCGACTGGTTGAACTGATACTATGGCGGCACGGTAGCACAGTGGTTAGCACTGTGGCTTCACAAGCGCCAGGGGACCCGGGTTCAATTTGCAGCTTGGGTCACTGTCTGTACGGAGTCTGCACATTCTCTGTGTGTCTGCGTGGGTTTCCTCCGGGTGCTTCGGTTTCCTCCCACAAGTTCAGAAAGACATGCTTGTTCGGCGAATTCTGAATTCTCCCTCTGTGAATCCGAACAGGCGCCGGGGTGTGGCAATAGGGGATTTTCACAGTAACTTCACTGCAGTGTTAATGTAAGCCTACTTGTGACAATAATAAAGATTATAAAAGATGGCTTTGGTGGAACTGATCAGAAAACTACTCATAGCTGATCTTATAAACAGACAAATACAACATGACTGCCTCACTGTCTGACTTTTCACAGGTTCATGATATTTTCCAAATAAGATGGGGTGTTCCTGTTGATTCCACATCTTGTGTTGTGGATTAACACGCCAAGGATTTGAGACAGTTTGGCGGCTGGATTCTCCTTTCCTTTTTAAAAAATGTATTTTATTATCAACATGTATCAGACAGGTTACAACACATAAACACTCCTGGAAGCATGCTTCCCAGCAATCAACTATACAGTCTGTACAAACTTTTTCCTCCTTTTTCAACCCCCACCCCGCAATGAACAGCTCCTCAAACACAGTCATAAACATCCCCCTCCTTTTCTCAAACCACCCCGCTGAGTCCCTCAACTCATATTTTATCTTCTCCAACTGCAGGAAGTCGTACAGATCACCCAACCAAGCCGCAACCCCCGGTGGCGATGCCAACCGCCACTCCAGTAAAATTTGCCTCCGTGCAATCAGAGAGGCGAAGGCCAAGACATCGGCCTTCCTACTCTCCACGATGTCATGTGAGAGTACCTTTAAGACATGGATGTTTAAGCAATGTACCTTTAAGAAAACAGTGATGTCAGAGAGTGGGTAGAGCTGAGGTCAGGTCAGCTATTTTGCAGTTTTAGTTTTGCAGTTTGAAAAGAGTTTGGGGAGTGTCTGTGTGTGACGAACGGTTACTGCCTTATCATCATGTATGGTGATGTCCCCTTTAAGACCGGGCTTGGAACCCTGGGGACTCCGCCTCTGGCTCCGCCCATCTGGGAGCCATACATAAAGGGCTGCCTCATGGTTTGTGTAGCAGTCAGCTCTCGTCTCTAGCTGTAGCATAGTTATTAGTCTAATAAAGCCTTCTTTACAGTTTAATCTCTAAGCGTCATTATTGAGGGTACCTCACTGTGTTTTGCAGTGAGCTGGATATCTGCCATGAAAGACTATCTCTGGATCATTTGGGTGATTTAAACTTATAATAGTGAAACCTTTAACCTGATGTGATTTTGTTTAAAGGTGTTAAGTCTCTTGGAAGTTTGAAGGAACATTTTAAGGAATTATTTACTGTGGCAATATTTTCTGAATTATCTTTGAAGTAAGGGGTGTTAAGAGATCCAATGTTTATTTAAGATGTTAAGTTGAGTTCATGGAATAAACAGTGTTTTGTGTTTAAAAACCCACATGTCCATAATTGGAATCCCACACCTACGGAAAAAGCCGTGTGCTCGGAAAAGCAACAAATACATTAAAGGGAGAGGTTGGTTGAACTCCATGATACATTTTGGGGTTCTGAAAACGCCTCGCCCACAATAATGAGCTCCCAAATATCGCCACCTAAGGGTCTGGGTCCACTCACTCCTCCACTACCCTGGAGCAAACCCGGAAACTCCCGCCTAGAATCTTCCCAATTTACGGCAACCCCAAAATATGTGCACATGATTCACTGGCCCCTGCCCACAATTCTCACACTCATCTGCAACACCCTGAAAGCACCCATGCATTCTCACCTCAGTCATATCAAACCTATGCGCCACCTTAAACTGTATCAGGCTCATCCTTGCACAGGAGGAGGTCTCTTTTATCCTACGCAGTGCCTCACTCTATCCTCCCCAGTTGATTTCCCCTCCAAACTCCCCTTCCCATTTCTTCTTGATCTTCACCACCCACTCGCCTCCCTGCTCCCCCAGCCACTTGCATATATCCCTAATTTTTCCTTCCCTTACACATCCGGAAGCAGCAGTCGCTCCAGCAGGGTGTATCCTGGCAACCTAGGGAACCCCCTCCAGACCTTTCGCGCAAAGTCCCTAACCTGCAGATACCTGAACTCACTCCTCCTCGGCAGCTCTACCCTTTCCCTTAGCTCCTCCAGACTGGCAAACCGTTTTTCCAAATACAGATCCCTCACCTTGACCTGCCCCGCTTTCCTCCACCTCCTGTATATACTATCCATCCCCCTCGGCTCAAACCCATGATTCTCGCACAGCGGCGTTCGCACCGACATCCCTTCCATCCTGAAATGCCTCCCGAACTGAGGATTCTCCATTCCTGCGACTAAGTGTTGACACCGGGGCAGGATTCATGGACTTCGACAACAGGACCGATTCAACGACTGTTAAGGGGCTAGCACTGGCATCATGTGGAACACAATCAACTCCAATGAGAAATGGTGCAGGATTCGTCAAATTTGCGATAGACACTCAGCCGCATATACACACTTCACTCCCCAATAAGGTGGCAGTGAGGAGAGCGGCACCCCATTTTACAGACGCTGAGTTTGAGACCTTGCTGGATGCCGTGGAGGCGGGCAATCCTGGACCCCGACCCGGGAAGGAGATTGCCAGCCACTGCCGTTCACCATGCCTAGGCGCAAGTGGCAGAGGTTGTCAGTGCCATCAGCAACACCATCCGAACCGGCCAGCAGTGCCTAAAGAAACTGCACAACCTCCTCAGTACGGCCAGGGTAAGTAGGTAGAACTGTGGCCCGACACCAAGCCCGGTTCCACACACAGGTAACCCCCCCCCATCCCACCCGGAGGGCGGCTGAACCCCCACCCTGCACCACATGCCGGCACCCATACCGGCCACCATAACCGGGTGCCCTGGCCACTAGAGCCACCAGCTACCCACCCCGTTGGGCTGCATGCATCGGACTGTCAAATACTGCCCTTCACCGTGGCAGAGCATCGTGCCCTGGATGTAAGCACCCTGCTCCACCACCACCCCTACTCCCCCCCCCCCCCCCCCCCCAAACACACACCCTTCCCCTGGACGTGGTCGTCGGGCCCAAGGAAAGGGCAGTCGCCGGGGTGGAGGTAGGCATCGGGTGAGGAACCGGCATATGTGTCATTCCCCCCCCCCCCACCTCACCCCCAAACCCTCACACCACCCCAACACCCTGCTCCACCACCACCCCTATTCCCCCCTCCCAAACACACATCCCTCCCCGCACATACACATCTGGCACGCAGTCTAATCATGCATCTCGTCTTATGTCTTGCAGGAACTGCTGGTGATGGAGCGAGCCCTTCTGGTGTCCCCCACCACAGACACAACCAGATCCCCAGGTGCCGACCAGCGACGAGGACACCGACACGAACATGAGCCATTAACCCGAGACCAAGGACACCTTAGAGCTTGAGTCCGATGATGACACTGGTTTCCCTTCACGTCTGTCTCCAACACCCTACATCATCCCAGAGACACTCACCCCGGTTGGGTACTTTAGTGAAGAGGCCCCTGGGACACTGTCTAATGCGCACCAGATACATGGTCTGGTACAGCAGGTGGAGGTAGGAACACCCGAAGGCTTCTGGAACGGACAGTCCCATCGATCGTGGGGCTGTTCAACACACCGCCCCACCCAGACCAACCATCTCCACTGGATACAAGTCGAACGGAAAGGAATTCCTGTGAATTTCTGAAGTCCAGAATATTAAATAGAGATTAAGTGATTTCTAGGCTCACACCAAATTGTTATGTTGTTGCTATGGCGATCTTACTTCACTCCGTGCCTGTTGAAGTGCTGCCAATCCGGAGAGTCTCCACCACCAAGTTTCTCTATAATCCTCTCGGCTGCTAATTACACATTTGCCAGCTTCAGGATTAGTTGCTAGTAGGAACCAGTGTCCACATATGGAAAGTTAATAATAGAGAGAAGTGTTAGCTCAGAATGTAGCCCTACTGTCGGTTTAGTTAGTAAAGACAGTGCCATACAGACCAGCACAAATCTATCACACAGATTAACATGACTGGGATGTAAAGAACAGTGGCTCAGGGGTCCTGCTTTGATAAAGTAAATGCTTTGCACAGTAGCAGAGCCTGTGAAGCTCTGTGACCAAAGATCGTGATGGTGACAGAGTTGACAAAATAGTCCAATTCCAACCTTGGTGGCACTAATCAGGGAGGCCTTCGTTAAAAGCATTGCACTTTAGAATGAGTGCCAGTATCAGGAATGTTTGCACACATCCCATAGAACAAAGAAGGACAAAGAAAAGTACAGTACAAGAACAGGCCCTTCAGCCCTCCAAGCCTGTGCCGATCATGATGCCCTAACTAAAAAAAACCTTCTGCCCTTACTCGGTCCGTATCCCTCTATTTCCTCCCTATTCATGTATCCATCCAGATGCCTCTTAAATGTCGCTAATGTGCCTGCTTCCACCACGTCCTCTGGCAGCGCGTTCCAGGCACCCACCACTCTCTGCATCAAAAACTTACTCCGCGCATCTTCCTTAAACTTTCCCCCCTCACCTTGAACCTGTGCCCTCTTATAGAACATTACAGCGTAATACAGGCCCTTCGGCCCTCGATGTTGCGCCGACCTGTGAAACCACTCTAAAGCCCGTCCACACTATTCCCTTATCGTCCATATGTCTATCCAATGACCATTTGAATGCCCTTAGTGTTGGCGAGTCCACTACTGTTGCTGCAGGCAGGGCATTCCATGCCCTTACTACTCTCTGAGTGAACAACCTATCTCTGACATCTGTCCTATATCTATCTCCCCTCAATTTAAAGCTATGTCCCCTCGTGCTAGACATCACCATCCGAGGAAAAAGGTTCTCACTGTCCACCCTATCTAATCCTCTGATCATCTTGTATGCCTCAATTAAGTCACCTCTTAACCTTCTTCTCTCTGATGAAAACAGCTTCAAGTCCCTCAGCCTTTCCTCATAAGATCTTCCCTCCATACCAGGCAACATTCTGGTAAATCTACTCTGCACCCTTTCCAATGCTTCCACATCCTTCCTATAATGCGGCAACCAGAATTGCACGCAATACTCCAAATGCGGCCGCATCAGAGTTTTGTACAGCTGCAACATGACCTCATGGCTCCGAAACTCAATCCCTCTACCAATAAAAGCTGTACGCCTTCTTAACAACCCTCTCAACCTGGGTGGCAACTTTCAGGGATCTATGTACATGGACACCGAGATCTCTCTGCTCATCCACACTACCAAGAATCTTACCATTAGCCCAGTACTCTGCCTTCCTGTTATTCCTTCCAAAATGAATCACCTCACACTTCTCTGCATTAAACTCCATTTGCCACCTCTCAGCCCAGCGCTGCAGCTTATCTATGTCCCTCTGTAACTTGTAACATCCTTCCGCACTGTCCACAACTCCACCGACTTTAGTATCATCTGCACATTTACTCACCCATCCTTCTACACCATCCTCCAGGGCATTTATAAAAATGACAAACAGCAGTGGCCCCAAAACAGATCCTTGTGGTACACCACTAGTAAATGGACTCCAGTCTGAACATTTCCCATCAACCACCACCCTTTTGTCTTCTTCCAGCTAGCCAATTTCTGATCCAAACTGCTAAATCACCCTGAATCCCATGCCTCCTTATTTTCTGCAGTAGTCTACCGTGGGGAACCTTATCAAACGCTTTATATACACCACATCAACTGCTTTACCCTCATCCACCTGTTTGGTCACCTTCTCAAAGAACTCAATAAGGTTTGTGAGACACGACCTACCCTTCACAAAACCGTGTTGTCTATCTCTAATCAAATTATTCCTTTCCAGATGATTATACATCCTATCTCTTATAAACCTTTCCAAGACTTTGCCCACAACAGAAGTAAGGCTCACTGGTCTATAGTTGCCGGGGGTTGTCTCTGCTCCCCTTCTTGAACAAGGGGACAACATTTGCTATCCTCCAGTCTTCTGGCACTATTCCTGTAGACAAAGATGACTTAAAGATCATAGCCAAAGGCTCAGCAATCTCCTCCCTAGCTTCCCAGAGAATCCTAGGATAAATCCCATCCGGCCCAGGGGACTTATCTATTTTCACATTTTCTAGAATTGCTAACACCTCCTCCTTATGAACCTCAAGCCCTTCTAGTCTAGTAGCCTGAATCTCAGTATTCTCCTCGACAACATTGTCTTTTTCCTGTGTGAATACTGACGAAAAGTAATTGACACTTCCACCCTTGGATAAAGCCTCTGACTGTCCACCCTATCTATGCCTCTCATAATTTTGTAGATCTCTATCAGGTCTCCCCTCAGCCTCCGTCTTTCCAGTTAAAACAATCCCAGTTTATTTAACCTCTCCTCATAGCCAACACCCTCGAGACCAGGCAACATCCTGGTGAACCTTCTTTACATTCTCGCCAAAGCTTCCATATACTTCTGATAATGTGGTGACCAGAACTGCACGCAATACTTCAAATACGGTCTAACCAAGGTTTTATATAGCTACAACATGATTTCCCAACTCTTTTACTCAATGCCCCAGCAGACGAATGCAAGCATGCCATATACCTTCTTAATTATCTTGGCTACCTGTGTTGCCACTTTTAGGGAACTGTGGACCTGCACGCCAGATCCCTCTGTATGGTAATATTCCTAAGGGTTCTGCCATTTACAGTATAATTCATACCTAGATTTGATCCTCCAAAATGCATCACCTCGCATTTGTCCGGATTTAACTCCATCTGCCATTTCTGTGCCCAAGTCTCCAATCTATCTATATCTTGTTGTATCCTCTGACAATATTCAGCACTATCAGCAACTCCACCAATCTATGTGTCATCCGCAAACTTACTAATCAGACCACCCACATTTCCCTCCCATGAACACCCAAATACAGGAATACCTAGATGAAAAAAAAGGGTTAATCGAGTTCACCTTCTAATACTGCATGTACAATGATAATTGAGGTGGTGATTAATCACAGCAACTGATCTCCACCAATTAATCAACAACAATGCTAAACAAGAGATGAGGAAAAGCCCAGTAATGCAGAACTTTGGGAAGCATAGGTCCAGAGTCACCTGCTCCTCCCAAGCGCTGCTAAACTCCGTGACATGCTCAGGAAAGGGAAAGTGTCCAATATGAGAGGGAGATGAGTGAGAAGCAATTCTTGTTTTCTACTCCAAAGGTTAACTAGCCACATTGGATATTACTCAAGTCTTTGAAGCAGACATCCAACTCTCAGGAACCAAACCAAAGTGATTTGCAGCTCCCTTTCGCAGTACTATCTCCAACATCAGAGTTTTCCTGGAGATGCTCCCTCTAGCTCCAGCTAGAAGAACCCTGCAGCCTTGCTTTAACTCTTTAAACTGAGCATGAGCACCCATCTGCATTCCACATGGTGAATGTTAAAGTCAGCATTTTCTCTGCTTATGGTGCAGGCCTGGCTGACTACTTACTTTGCTCTTCTGCAATCAGTTTGTTGCAGACCCCACAGGACAAAGCTGCAACCCCAGTCTCTCTGTGATATGCCTGGGTTATAGGGAAACCTGTAACCTGATCTCAAAATGGTTTCCTCAGCTTCTTCCCCACGGCAAAGGGAAATGCATTGGCCGGGATTCTCCGACCCGGCGCCGGGTCAGATAATCCCCGGGGAGGGGGGCGCAAGAATCGCGCCCCTCTGCCCCGATGCCGGCTTCCCTATTATCCGCCGCCGATTTTCAGGCACCCTCAGGATTGCCGCCACGTCGGTCGGGGGCCGTTGACAGTGCCCTCAAGGCGATTCTCCGGGCCCCGATGGCCCGAGTGGCCTATGAGGTTGGCCGAGTCCCACCAGCGTGGATTACTCAGGTCCCACACGGCGGGACCTGGAAGGTGAGTGTGCGGGGGCCGTCCTGGAGGGGGGCGGGGGTCCGACCCCAGGGGGCCCACACGGTTGCATGGCCCGCGATCGGGGCCTACCAATCGGCGGCCGGGCTGATTCCATGTGGGCCTACTTCACTCCGCACCGGGCCCCTGTAGGGCTCCGCCATATTGCCCGGGGGCCGGCGCGGAGAAGGGAACCCCCGCGCATGTGCGGAAATACGCCGGCCATTCCGCGAATGCGTGAACTCGCGCCGGCTAGAGCTGCGGGGACTACTCCGGCGCCAACCTAGCCCCCTAGAAAGGGGATAATTATCACTTTCGGGGGCCGTTGACGCCGGAGTCGTTGACGCTAGTTTTCACGCCGGTGTGGGGACATAGCCCCATTGTTAGAGAATCCCGCCCATTAGCTTTGTGTCGAAGTTAAAATGCTAATCAGTTATCTTTGATTATAACTGCCCTTTCATCTTAAATTAAAGGGGTAGGTTCCAGCTCAACTGTTTACAACTTGTTATTGAAGCAACCTTTCTGAGACTTCAGGAAATGCAGGTCCTTTGTAGATTTAGGAACAGCTGTCATTGTACATCCCTCTCAAAAAAGGAAGCAAATCTTATTCTAATCTCTTACAATTAATCCACCCAGGCATACTGTCAGACAAGTCTCCAGCACTTAATGTGACCCCCAATAACCCTAAATGTAAAGATACAGGGGGCGATTCTCCGATATGGAGGCCAAGTGTTCACCCTGTCGTGAACGCCATTGTGTTTCACGACGGCGCGAGCAGGGCCCGGGCACGACCCATTCTGGCCCCCACAGGGGGCCAGCACAGCGCTGGAGTGGTTCACGCCGCTCCAGCGTCCTTACGCAGCACCAAATGGGCGCCGCGCCAACCCATGCAAGCGCAGTCGGGGCAGCCCAATCCTGCGCATGCGCAGTTGGGGCGCGCCATCCTACGCATGCGCGGGGAACGTTTTACGCACGCCGGCCTCTCACCAACATGACGCCGGTGTTCTGGGGCCACGCGCGGAAGGAGGTAGGCCCGGGGGCCCCGATTGCGGGCCAGACCACATCGGAGGCCATCCCGGTGAAGGAGCCCCCCTCCCTCCCCCACAGGCTACACCCCAGCGTGCCCGCAGAGTTCCCGCCGGCAGCGACCAGGGGTGGACGGCGCCGGCGGGAACCTGTCGTGTCGTAGCGGCCACTCGGCCCATCCGGGCCAGAGAATCGCCGCTCGTCGGTTCTCCGAGCGGCCCGGTGTGAATCGCGTGCCGCTGGTTTCCGGGGGTGGGAGAATCGCGTGCGGGGCGGCGTGGCGCAATTGGCGCGGCATCCCACCGATTCTCCCACCAGGTGTGCGGGGGGAGAATATCGCCCACAGTCCCAAGCTCAACACATTGTATAAACCAAGCGATATAGTCCTAAAACATAATAATCTTATAAATCTCACAATTGTAACTCTGGAGCTAGCATGCCCTAGCTTCCCTTTCACATAACCAAATCAAACAAAATGACTGGACAAGGTATGCACAGCCATGTCAACATCAAAGTAGTATCAAAGCAAAATACGATAGATACTGGGAACCTCAACTAAAATACAGCAGATCTAGCAGTATATGTGGAGAGAGAAATGTTAACATTAATGAGTTAACGTTTCAAATCCGATATGACACTTCTTTGAACTCAACAAGGTACCTGCGTATACATCATCAAACCCTTTGGCCATCGCACCTCAGGAAAGCTGCATTGGCCTTAGAAAGGGTGCAATGCAGATTCACCAGAGTGATACTGGGGCTTCCATGGGTTGCATTACTCAGCCTGTATTCCCTTGAATATAAAAGATTAAGGGTGAAGCTAATCAAAGTGTTTAAAACAATATTGGATTGCAATAGGGTAAATAGAGAGACGTTATTTCCTCTGATCAAGGAATCCAGTTAGGTTGTAGAGAATTTAGAATCTCGTTCAATGAGGATGATAGTCTTCTGTCTGTCTGACTCTCTTGATGTTGTATTCTACATCCAGTGATCTGATTCCCCTTCAAGATATGAAAACGATCGACTTTGAGAGAAGCTTTAAGTCAAGCATTCTTCCTCCCACTCACTGTGGACCATACGTATCTTCTTAAGGTAAGTTGCTGTTAGCTTCAGGTAGTTATGGATGCAACGAAAGAGGAAATGCTGGAAAATCTCAGCAGGTCTGGCAGCATCTGTCGGGAGAGAAAAGAGCTAACGTTTCGAGTCCGATGACTCTTTGTCAAAGCTAACAGACAGAGAAAGTGGGAAATATTTATACTGTGGGGTGAGAATGAAAGATGAGTCATAGCCACAGAAACCCAGAAACTTTTATCCAGTTATGGATGCAACCCTCCTTGGCCTTTAATTATTATACAAGTCTCACTTTTTTGCTATCTTTCTTACAATCCGAGGACTTGATTCTCAAAATCACCCACTGGGGGTACTAGTGCTTTTTTGCAGAGGATACAGTGAGCAGCAAAAAGCTCTGTAGAAGTCTTTTTTTCATTTTTTTTAAAATTCCAATTAAGGGGTAATTTAGTGTGGCGAATCCACCGACCCAGCACATCTCTTGGCTGTAGGGGTGAGACCCACACAGACACGGGGAGAATGTGCAAACGTCACATGGACAGTGACCCGGGGCCGGGATTGAACCCGGGTCCTTGACCCGTGAGGCAGTAGTGCTAAGCATGTGCCGCCCCTCTGTCAAAGAGTCATACAGGACTGGAAACATTGACGCTGTTTCTCTCTCCACAGATGCTGCCAGACATGCTGAGTCTATCCGGCATTTTCTGTTTTCATTTCAGCCAAACGTCCATTGACTTTCCGCAGGACTGGCCGTGGGTGGGGCCAGAAACTACCAGCCTTAATCTCTGCATCTCAACCCACTGTCGTAAAATTTAAATTTCAGCTCCCACTTTAATTCCACATTTCCAGCTCTTGAAGGCTCCATAAAATCAATTCTGCATGTAAGCATTTAACTGGGACTTGAACCACCACTTTCTGATAGTAAAAGGTGTCACCGTTGAGCTATATCTGGCTGAAAAGCTCCATTGGATGCAGTGGACAAAGAATTCAGATGGAAGACAGTGGGCGAAATTCTCCGTTCCATAGGTGAGGTGCTCCCACCAGCAGACAATTAGGACCGTGTCTCGCTGGCGCTGGGAGCGTCGCCGAGGTGGAATTCACAGACCTTTGCTAAGCAAAATAATGCATAATGGCGAAAACGCCAGTTTCCCAGCACTTACGGGTCACCTCATTGGACACAACTATTCCCTTAACACTGCATACTCTCACCGTCTCCCAGACTCGAAAAGATGCAGTCACTCCAGGAAGCGAGGAAACCGTGCAGGCCTGCAAGTCAGAGTGAAACAACGCGGCCCCAAAGCCCGTCTGCCTAGCTTACTCCCAGCTAATGTCCAATCTCTAGAAAACAAGCTAGACGAACTCAAAGCCAGACTCACTTTTCAAAGAGAACTAAGGGACTGCTGTGTGCTCTGCTTCACAGAGACATAGCTCACTCCTGCTTCACCGGACTGTGCCCTACAACCAGAAGGCTTCTCAATCCACCGAATGGACCGTACGGCGGCCTCAGGCAAGGCAAGGGGAGGTGGGGTCTGCCCCCTAATCAACACCTCCTGGTGCCTAGATGTAGCAACACTGGAGAGTTTCTGCTCCCCGGACCTAGAATATCTGACGCTAAAATGCCGCCCCTTCTACCTTCCGCGGGAGTTCAGCTCCGTTATCCTGACGGCAGTTTACATCTCACCCCATGCGAACGTGAAAATTCACACTGGACGAAATATTCACCACCACAAATAGCCTTGAAACGAAACATCCCAAGGCCTTGTTCATTGTAGCTGGGGACTTGAATCAGGCCAAGCTCAAGAGCATACTACCAAGTTACCACCAACACGTCACCTGTTCCACCAGAGGCTCAAACATCCTGGACCACTGCTACACAAATATCAAACATGCCTACCGATCTATCACCCACCACACTTTGGCAAATCTGACCACAAGGCTGTGCTCCTGCTCCCAGCTTATAAGCAAAAACAAGCGGGAGAATCCGTCAAAGAAAGTCGTGCATTGTTGGTCTGAGGAATCGGATGATCTCCTACAGGACTGCTTAGAGTCAGTGGACTAGTCAGTATTTAAAAACTGCGACCAGCCTGAACGAGTATGCCACTACAGTAATTGACTTCATTAGTAAGTGTGTAGAAGACTGTGTGCCAAAGAAGCAAATCCGTGTGTTTCCCAACCGGAAACCATGGATGAACAGGGATATTCACTGCTTGCTAAAGTCTAGGTCTGAGGCGTTCAAGTCAGGCGACCCTGACCTTTACAATAAAGCCAGATATGATCTAAAGAAATCTATCAAAGATGCCAAAAGACAGTACCGGACCGAGCTTGAGTCCCAGGCTAGCCACACGGATCCCTACCGTCTATGGCAAGGTCTGCAAGACATAACGGGCTACAAGATGAAGGCATTTAAAATCGTCAGCTCCAACGCACCCCTCCCTGATGAGCTCAACGCATTCTATGCCTGCTTTGAGCAAGAGGTCAGCGAGAGCGAGCCCTCCACCCCAGAAGCCGCGGATGAACTTGTATCTGAGATCACCACTGCAGACGTCAGAGCAGCCTTCTCTTTTTTTTAATAAATATTTTATTGAAAATTTTTGGTCAACCAACACAGTACATTGTGCATCCCATACACAATATTATAACAACACAGATAACAATGACCTATTTTATATAAACAAAAAACGAAAAATGAATAAATATTAAATAACAGAAATGAAAACTAGCCCTAATTGGCAACTGCCTTGTCACAAGCTACACCCCCCCCGCAAACCCCCCCCCACCCCTCTTCCCCCCCCCCCCCAAATCCTGGGCTGCTGTGCTGCCTTCTTTTTCCCCCATCTATCTATCCGCAAGATATTCGACGAACGGTTGCCACCGCCTGGTGAACCCTTGAGCCGACCCCCTTAGGACGAACTTAATCCGCTCTAGCTTTATAAACCCCGCCATGTCATTTATCCAGGTCTCCACCCCCGGGGGCTTGGCTTCTTTCCACATTAACAATATCCTGCGCCGGGCTACTAGGGACGCAAAGGCCAAAACATCGGCCTCTCTCGCCTCCTGCACTCCCGGCTCTTGTGCAACCCCAAATATAGCCAGCCCCCAGCTTGGTTCGACCCGGACTCCTACTACTTTTGAGAGCACCTTTGTCACCCCCATCCAAAACCCCTGTAGTACCGGGCATGACCAAAACATATGGGTATGATTCGCTGGGCTTCTCGAGCACCTCGCACACCTATCCTCCACCCCAAAAAATTTACTGAGCCGTGTTCCAGTCATATGCGCCCTGTGTAATACCTTAAACTGAATCAGGCTTAGCCTGGCACACGAGGACGACGAGTTTACCCTGCTTAGGGCATCTGCCCACAGCCACTCCTCGATCTCCTCCCCTAGCTCTTCTTCCCATTTCCCTTTTAGTTCATCCACCATAGTCTCCCCTTCGTCCCTCATTTCCCTATATATATCTGACACCTTACCATCCCCCACCCATGTCTTTGAGATCACTCTGTCCTGCACCTCTTGTGTCGGGAGCTGCGGAAATTCCCTCACCTGTTGCCTCGCAAAAGCCCTCAATTGCATATACCTGAATGCATTCCCTTGGGGCAACCCATATTTCTCGGTCAGCGCTCCCAGACTCGCGAACTTCCCATCCACAAATAGATCTTTCAGTTGCGTTATTCCTGCTCTTTGCCACATTCCATATCCCCCATCCATTCCCCCCGGGGCAAACCTATGGTTGTTTCTTATCGGGGACCCCCCCAATGCTCCAGTCTTTCCCCTATGTCGTCTCCACTGTCCCCAAATCTTCAGTGTAGCTACCACCACCGGGCTTGTGGTGTAGTTCCTCGGTGAGAACGGCAATGGGGCTGTCACCATAGCCTGCAGGCTAGTCCCCCTACAGGACGCCCTCTCTAATCTCTTCCACGCCGCTCCCTCCTCCTCTCCCATCCACTTACTCACCATTGAAATATTAGCGGCCCAATAGTACTCACTTAGGCTAGGTAGTGCCAGCCCCCCCCCTATCCCTACTACGCTGTAAGAATCCCTTCCTCACTCTCGGAGTCTTCCCGGCCCAAACAAAACCCATGATGCTCTTTTCTATCCTTTTAAAAAAAGCCTTCGTGATCACCACCGGGAGGCACTGAAACACAAAGAGGAATCTCGGGAGGACCACCATCTTAACCACCTGCACCCTCCCTGCCATTGACAGGGCTACCATATCCCATCTCTTGAAATCTTCCTCCATCTGTTCCACCAACCGCGTTAAATTTAACCTGTGCAATGTGCCCCAATTCTTAGCTATCTGGATCCCCAGGTAACGAAAGTCTCTTGTTACCTTCCTCAACGGTAGGTCCTCTATTTCTCTACTCTGCTCCCCTGGATGCACCACAAACAGCTCACTCTTCCCCATGTTCAACTTATACCCTGAAAAATCCCCAAACTCCCCAAGTATCCGCATTATTTCTGGCATCCCCTCCGCCGGATCCGCCACATATAGTAGCAAATCATCCGCATACAAAGATACCCGGTGTTCTTCTCCTCCCCTAAGTACTCCCCTCCATCTCTTGGAGCCCCTCAGCGCTATCGCCAGGGGCTCAATCGCCAGTGCAAACAGTAATGGGGACAGAGGACATCCCTGCCTTGTCCCTCTATGGAGCCGAAAATATGCCGATCCCCGTCCATTCGTGACCACACTCGCCACTGGGGCCCTATACAATAGCTGCACCCATCTAACATACCCCTCTCCAAAACCAAATCTCCTCAACACCTCCCACAAATAATCCCATTCCACTCTATCAAATGCTTTCTCGGCATCCATCGCCACTACTATCTCCGTTTCACCCTCTGGTGGGGCCATCATCATTACCCCTAACAGCCTCCGTATATTCGTGTTCAGCTGTCTCCCCTTCACAAACCCAGTTTGGTCCTCGTGAACCACCCCCGGGACACATTCCTCTATTCTCATTGCCATTACCTTGGCCAGGACCTTGGCATCCACATTTAGGAGGGAAATTGGTCTGTAGGACCCGCATTGTAGGGGGTCCTTTTCCTTCTTTAAGAGAAGCGATATCGTTGCTTCAGACATAGTCGGGAGCAGTTGTCCCCTTTCCTTTGCCTCATTAAAGGTCCTCGTCAGTACCGGGGCGAGCAAGTCCAAATATTTTCTATAGAATTCAACTGGGAATCCGTCCGGTCCCGGGGCCTTTCCCGTCTGCATACTCCTAATTCCTTTCACCACTTCTTCTACCTCGATCTGTGCTCCCAGTCCCACCCTTTCCTGCTCTTTCACCTTGGGAATTTCCAGCCGATCCAAAAAGTCCATCATTCTCTCCCTCCCATCCGGGGGTTGAGCTTCATATAATTTTTTATAAAATGTCTTGAACACTTCATTCACTCTCTCCGCTCCCCGCTCCATCTCTCCTTCCTCGTCCCTCACTCCCCCTATTTCCCTCGCTGCTCCCCTTTTCCTCAATTGGTGTGCCAGCAATCTGCTCGCCTTCTCCCCATGTTCATACTGTACACCCTGCGCCTTCCTCCATTGTGCCTCTGCAGTGCCTGTAGTCAGCAAGTCAAATTCCACATGCAGCCTTTGCCTTTCCCTGTACAATCCCTCCTCCGGTGCTTCCGCATATTGTCTGTCCACCCTCAGAAGTTCTTGCAGCAACCGCTCCCGTCCCTTACTCTCCTGCTTCCCTTTATGTGCCCTTATTGATATCAGCTCCCCTCTAACCACCGCCTTCAACGCCTCCCAGACCACTCCCACCTGGACCTCCCCATTGTCATTGAGTTCCAAGTACTTTTCAATACATCCCCTCACCCTTAGACACACCCCCTCATCCGCCATTAGTCCCATGTCCATTCTCCAGGGTGGGCGCCCTCCTGTTTCCTCCCCTATCTCCAAGTCCACCCAGTGTGGGGCATGATCCGAAATGGCTATAGCCGTATATTCCGTTCCCCTCACCTTCGGGATCAATGCCCTACCCAGCACAAAAAAGTCTATGCGCGAATAGACTTTATGGACATAGGAGAAAAACGAGAACTCCTTACTCCTAGGTCTACTGAATCTCCACGGGTCCACACCTCCCATCTGCTCCATAAAATCTTTAAGCACCTTGGCTGCTGCCGGCCTCCTACCAGTCCTGGACTTCGACCTATCCAGCCCTGGTTCCAACACCGTGTTAAAGTCTCCCCCCATTATCAGCTTTCCTGTCTCTAGGTCCGGAATGCGTCCTAGCATTCGCCTCATAAAATTGGCATCATCCCAGTTCGGGGCATACACGTTTACCAAAACCACCATCTCTCCCTGTAGTTTGCCACTCACCATCACGTATCTGCCCCCGTTATCCGCCACTATAGTCTTTGCCTCGAACAATACCCGCTTCCCCACTAATATAGCCACCCCCCTGTTTTTCGCATCCAGCCCCGAATGGAACACCTGCCCCACCCATCCTTTGCGCAGCCTAACCTGGTCTATCAGTTTAAAGATACCAAAGTTTGAGATCACGTACCAACCGACTCAAGAACAGCTTCTTCCCTACTGCCATCAGACTTCTGAATGGACCTACCTCGTATTAAGTTGATCCCTATGTATAGAATACATTGTTTGTACAACATGCAAGAAACAATACTTTTCACTGTATACTAACACATGTGACAATAGTAAATCAAATCAAAACCATTTTGAATGGGCTCCCCAATCCCAGCATCCAAAGAAAAGAGCCCCTCCACCCCATAATGCAAATGTTGACCCCCACCCTATTGACAAGTGGAGCACCCCTAACCCCTCATCAAGGAGGGGGATCCTCCTTCCCCCACCACAGGAATTGTGGTGGGCAACTAGCGAGTGATGCCCACATCCTGTAAATGAATTAAAAAATGAACGTGGATATTATGGAAATTTCTATGTTCTTAGAGATATGCTCCCCAAATGTCGCTGCTTCTTGAATAGTTCAGTTGCGTGCCATCCTTAAATACATGTTGCAGACAATCAAAACAGGGCATGAAACAGAAACCATAATATTATGGATGTTGGAAATCCAAATCAAACACAGATTTGGTGACAGCATTCTGTAAATGGTGCCATATTTACATTATTTTTTTTTTAATGTATTTATTAATCAGATCAAGGTGGGAAGTTAGAGGGATGGCAGGGAAGGGAGTGCAATGTTCCTCCTGCAGGATGTTTGAGGTGAGGGATGCCGTTAGTGTTCCTGCTGATTTTACCTGCAGGAAGTGCAGCCATCTCCAGCTCCTCCAAGACCGAGTTAGGGAACTGGAGCTGGAGTTGGATGAACTTCGGATCATTCGGGAGGCAGAGGGGGTCATAGATAGCAGCTTCAGGGAATTAGTTACACCAAAGATTGGAGATAGATGGGTAGCTGTAAGAGGGACTGGGAAGAAGCAGTCAGTGCAGGGACCCCCTGCGGTCGTTCCCCTGAGTAACAAGTATACCGCTTTGGATACTTGTGGGGGGGATGACTTACCAGGGGTAAGTCATGGGGTATGGGCCTCTGGCACGGAGTCTGTCCCTGTTGCTCAGAAGGGAAGTGGGGAGAGGAGCAGAGCATTAGTAATTGGGGACTCGATAGTCAGGGGCACAGATAGGAGATTTTGTGGGAGCGAGAGAGACTCACGTTTGGTATGTTGCCTCCCAGGTGCAAGGGTACGTGATGTCTCGGATCATGTTTTCCGGGTCCTTAAGGGGGAGGGGGAGCAGTCCCAAGTCGTGGTCCACATTGGCACTAACGACATAGGTAGGAAAGGGGACAAGGATGTCAGGCAGGCTTTCAGGGAGCTAGGATGGAAGCTCAGAACGAGAACAAACAGAGTTGTTATCTCTGGGTTGTTGGCCGTGCCACATGATAATGAGATGAGGAATAGGGAGAGAGAGCAATTAAACACGTGGCTACAGGGATGGTGCAGGCGGGAGGGATTCAGATTTCTGGATAACTGGGGCTCTTTCTGGGGAAGGTGGGACCTCTACAGGCAGGATGGTCTACATCTGAACCTGAGGGGCACAAATATCCTGGGGGGGAGATTTGTTAGTGCTCTTTGGGGGGGTTTAAACTCAAGCAGCAGGGGCATGGGAACCTGGATTGTAGTTTTAGGGTACGGGAGATTGAGAGTATAAAGGTCAGGAGCACAGATTTGACTTCGCAGGAGGGGGCCAGTGTTCAGGTAGGTGGTTTGAAGTGTGTCTACTTCAATGCCAGGAGTATACAAAATAAAGTTGGGGAACTGGCAGCATGGGTTGGTACCTGGGACTTCGATGTTGTGGCCATTTCGGAGACATGGATAGAGCAGGGACAGGAATGGTTGTTGCAGGTTCCGGGGTTTAGGTGTTTTAGTAAGCTCAGAGAAGGAGGCAAAAGAGGGGGAGGTGTGGCGCTGCTAGTCAAGAACAGTATTACGGTGGCGGAGAGGATGCTAGATGGGGACTCTTCTTCCGAGATAGTATGGGCTGAGGTTAGAAACAGGAAAGGAGAGGTCACCCTGTTGGGAGTTTTCTATAGGCCTCCAAATAGTTCTAGGGATGTAGAGGAAAGAATGGCGAAGGTGATTCTGGATAAGAGCGAAAGTAACAGGGTAGTTATTATGGGAGACTTTAACTTTCCAAATATTGACTGGAAAAGATATCGTTCGAGTACATTAGATGGGTCGTTTTTTGTACAATGTGTGCAGGAGGGTTTCCTGACACAATATGTTGACGGGCCAACAAGAGGCGAGGCCACATTGGATTTGGTTTTGGGTAATGGACCAGGCCAGGTGTTAGATTTGGAGGTAGGTGAGCACTTTGGGGACAGTGACCACAATTCGGTGACGTTTACGTTAGTGATGGAAAGGGATAAGTATACCCCATGTCGGTGCAACATCGTGGGCTGAAGGGCCTGTACTGCACTGTATCGTTCTATGTTCTGTGTTCTAAATCAGGCAGTGTCTGTGCAGGGAGTAAAGTGTGAACGTTTCAGATATGTGCTTTTACACTATTCTGTAGAGAGACCCAGGAAATTAATTAAGTGAGAGCACCAATCATTAGGACAATGAGACACTGCTGTGAGCTATGAACTAGAGGAATGCCCAGAAGCTCGGAATGATGTGACAAATCATTCATTGTGGCTTCTTCACCAGTTTAATAGAAGATGTCAACCAATGGCTTCATCTCGAGCTCCACATCCATCTAATAATAATAATATTTATTGTCACAAGTAGGCTTACATTAACACTGCAATCAAGTTACTGTGAAAAGCCCCTAGTCGCCTTCAACCTTTCCAACATTCCTTAGGGATCTGATGGACCTGTTCCCGAACTGCGCTGGAATCAGATACACATACTGAAACACTCGGAGTTAGCTCACTCCAGTTACTCCCCCAGTTATTCTATTGCTTTCCCTTCCATTATAAACACAGCAATATTAACATTGATTTAACATTTAATGATGTTTCCTCTGGTCTGCTGTCTCTGGTAATTACAAAGTATTAATCTAGATTGCAGCCAGTGACATCTCAAACCCTTTTGTTCCCAGTTAGGTTTCCTATTTAAAGCATTGAAACCATTCATTCTAAGTGCATGAAATCTGAGCAACACCCACGTTGGAAGACAGGCACACTGCCAGGAGTGATTTTTAAAAATATATATTTTTATTCTCCTCCTTTTTTACATTTTCTCCCAAATTTACACCCACCAACAATAAACAATAATCAGCAACAAATATGTCAATCCCCATATCAATAACAACGGTCCCATCCTCACACCAACCCCCAAACATTAGCCCGCATGTTTACATAAACAAATGACAAAAAGGAATCAGGAATCACCCACAGTCACCATTAACACACACAGCCTCCCTCCCCCAACCCTCCCACCCATCCCCCCAACTAATGTTCGATGTTATCCAGTTCTTGAAAGTGCATAATGAATAATGCCCATGAATTGTAGAACCCCTCCGTCCTTCCCCTCAGTTCAAACTTAATCTTCTCAAGAGTCAAGAATTCCAACAGGTCCCCCCGCCACGCCAGGGCACAGGGTGGAGAGGCTGCTCTCCATCCCAACAGGGTCCGCCTCCGGGCGATCAATATCTGCTACGATATCTGCCTCCACCCCTATTTCCAACCCTGGCTGGTCCGACACCCCGAATATGGCCTCCCGGGGGCCCGGGTCCAGTTTCACACGCACCACCTTGGAAATTACCCTAAAAACCTCCTTCCTGTAATCCTCTAGCTTTGGACAGGACCAAAACATATGAACGTGATTAGCGCCCCCCCCCCCCCCCCCCCCCGCAATGTTCACACACATCCTCTACTCCTTCAAAGAATCGGCTCATCCTCGCCCTCGTGAGGTGTGCTCTGTATACCACCTTCAGCTGGATCAGCCCCACCCTCGCACACGAGGTGGAGGCATTTACTCTCCGGAGCACCTCACACCAGAACCCCTCCTCTATAACCTCTCCCGACTCTTCCTCCCACTTCGCTTTGGATCCCTTCCAGTGGTGCCTTATCCTCTTCCAAAATAGCTCCGTAAATCGCTGACACTACCCCCTTCTCCAGTCCCCCTGTCGTCAGCACCTCCTCCAGCAATGTGGAGGCCGGTTCCTCCGGGAAGCTCTGTATCTCCTTTCTGGCAAAATCTCGAACCTGCATGTATCTAAATATTTCCCCCTGCTCCAGCCTATACTTCGCTTCCAGCTCTTTCAGTCCTGCAAACCGACCCCTAAGAAACTAATGTTTTAGCGTCTTAATCCCCTTCTCCTCCCATTTCCGAAAATTTCCATCCCACTTCCCTGGCTCAAATCTGTAGTTTCCCTGAATTGGCATTTCCCTTGACCCTGCCCCCAACCCGAAGTTTTGGCGAAACTGCCTCCAAATTCTCAATGCTATTATTACCGAACTCCCTGAGTATTTCCCCGGAGCTCACTGCCAGGAGTGATTAACAAAGCTATCATTCTTAGCATTCCGTGAAACACAAACTTATTCATTTTCCGTTAGCCAGTGATTCTTTCGCTAATGGTTCAAGAAATGGTAGATTTGTAACACCGTCTATGAAACCAAAGTGAACTTTCCTGTTAGTCAACTTTGTAGCCAATAGTGATTAAATAAACCTTCAACCTATCCAGCAGCGAGTGTGAGTTGTCTACCTCTCAACCTACCTGGTAAAGAAATTATCTCATTACACTTTCACCTGGACTGCAAATTATCAGTACTTCAGTGTGAAACATAAAATCCTTACAGTGCAGACGAAGGCAAGTCAGCCCATCGAGCCTGCACCGACCGTCTGAAAGAGCACCCTACCTAGTCCCCCTCACCCACACTTTGCCCCTAACCTGCACATCTTTGGACACTAATGGGCAATTTAGCATGGCCAGTCCATCTAACCTGTACATCTTTGGAAACCGGAGCACCTGGAGGAAACCCACACAGACATGGGGAGAACGCGCAAACTCCACACAGTCACCCAAGGCCGGAATTGAACCCAAGCCCCAGGTACTGTGAGGCAGCAGTACTAACCACTGTGCCACCATGCCGCCCATGCTATCTGCATATATATAGCAGTCTCAAAGCTGTTCCTAACTCTCCAGCACCACACTGTCTGATGGGGTATTACACTGAGGTCCTGTCTGCCCTCTCGGGGAGACTTAAGAGAACCCATGGTATTTCGGAAGAAGGCCAGAACAATGCCTCCAGATATCCGGTCTAATATTTATCCCTCAATCAACACCATAAAAACAGATGATCTGACCATTTATTTCAATGCTATTTGTGGAATCTTGCTGTGCTCAAGTTGGCGCCAATGTTTCCTACATTGCATCAAGTAACGTACCGTCACGAAAGCGGAACTTGGCAAGACGATTATGTTTTAAAATGTACCTCAAGCCCAAAGTAAAACAGATAGCTTTGAAACGTTGGGCGGTGAATTCCTGGTCAATACCTCAGTTTGGAGTAGTGCCCACATGGTTTCACGTTGTCATGGCGATGGAAGTTGAGAAGGGCCAGAAACTCAAATAGAAACTCATAATGGTGTCGAGCGGCAGTTTACAGCGGCTCTCACAGAGGCTCACGTAACAGAGGAAAAGATGCCGTTGCAAAGCAGCAGGAGGAGAACTGGAGCTTTCCCAAGAACAATCCTTCCATAATAAATGATTGGATTGGGGTACATTGCATAGGCTAAATTTAACGCGGTTGGTGGAGCAGATGGAGGAGGACTTTAAGAGATGGGACATGGTGTCCCTGTCACTGGCAGGGAGGGTGCAGGCGGTTAAAATGGTGGCAGGCGGTTAAAATGGTGGTCCTCCCAAGATTCCTTTTTGTGTTTCAGTGCCTCCCAGTGGTGGTCACGAAGGCTTATTTTAAAAGAATTGAGAAGAATATTATGAGTTTTGTGTGGGCCAGGAAGACCCCGAGAGTGAGGAGGGGATTTTTGCAGCGTAGTAGGGATAGGGGAGGCTGGCACTACCGAGCCTAAGTGAGTACTACTGGGCCGCCAATATCTCAATGGTGTGTAAGTGGATGGGAGAAGAGGAGGGAGCGGCGTGGAAGAGATTGGAGAGGGCGTCCTGCAGGGGGACTAGCCTACAAGCGATGGTGACGGCGCCGTTGCCGTTCTCACCAAAGAAATACACCACAAGCCCGGTGGTGGTGGCTACGCTGAAGATTTGGGGGCAGTGGAGACGGCATAGGTGAAAGACGGGAGCCTCGGTGCGGTCCCCGATAAGAAATAACCATAGGTTTGTTCCGGGGAGAATAGATGGGGGATTTGGAGCATGGCAAAGAGTAGGGTTAACACAATTGAGAGATCTGTTCGTAGATGGGACGTTTGCGAGTCTGGGAGCGCTGACGGAAAAATATGGGTTGCCCCAAGGGAATGCATTTCGGTATATGCAACTGAGGGCTTTTGCGAGGCAACTGGTGAGGGAATTCCCGCAGCTCCCGATGCAGGAGGTGCAGGATAGAGTGATCTCAGAGACATGGGTGGGGGACGGTAAGGTGTCAGACATATACAGGGAAATGAGGGACGAGCGGGAGATCATGGTAGATGAGCTGAAAGGGAAACGGGAAGAAGAGCTGGGGGAAGAGATTGAGGAGGGGCTGTGGGCTGATGCCCTAAGTAGGGTAAACTCATCGTCCTCGTGTGCCAGGCTAAGCCTGATACAATTTAAGGTGTTACACAGGGCGCATATGACTGGAGCACGGCTCAGTAAATTTTTTGGAGTAGAGGATAGGTGTGGGAGATGCTCAAGAAGCCCAGCGAATCATACCCACATGTTCTGGTCATGCCCGGCACTACAGGGGTTTTGGGTGGGGGTGGCAAAGGTGCTTTCGAAGGTGGTGGGTGTCCAGGTCGAACCAAGCTGGGGGCTGGCTATATTTGGGGTTGCAGAAGAGCCGGGAGTGCAGGAGGCGAAAGAGGCTGATGTTTTGGCCTTTGCGTCCCTAGTAGCCCGGCGCAGGATATTGTTAATGTGGAAGGAAGCCAAGCCCCCTGGTGTGGAGACCTGGATAAATGACATGGCAAGGTTTATAAAGTTGGAACGGATTAAGTTCGTTCTAAGGGGGTCGGCTCAAGGGTTCACCAGGCGGTGGCAACCGTTCGTCGAATACCTCACAGAAAGATAGAGGGAATGGAAAAGAAGAAGACAGCAGCAGCAACCCGGGGGGAGGGAATCAGAAGGACTCTCAGGGATGTTATTGTATATGTATAGGTATTTAGTATATGTAATTGTATATTGGATTGTTGGACTGTATTTTTGGAGAGTATTTATCGTGGACAAGGCAGTTGCCATTTAGTTTTGTTTTTGATTTTGTTCAAATATTATTTATTTATTTGTTTAAAACTGGCCATTGTTATTTATATTGTTTTATTGATGTATAAAGGAAACACTATGTACTGTTATGTTTGGCAAAAAAATCTTGAATAAAATATATCTTTAAAAAAAATTTTTTTAAAATGATTGGGAGCATATTTGGGTTATGTTATTAATGTGTCTTTTCCTTTTGTTTGATGCATCAGTTATCTGCTAATATTTGTTTGTGCTCATTTGTTTGTTTGGAAGTCTTACGTGAAATCTTAGTTATTTCCGTTGGCGTCGTGGAGATCCCTTACTTTAAAAAAAGTTATCAGTACTGTGCGGAGTCTGCACGTTCTCCCCGTCTCTGCGTGGGTTTCCTCCGGGTGCTCTGGTTTCCTCCCACAGTCCAAAGACGTGCAGGTTAGGTGGATTGGCCATGATAAATTGCCCTTAGTGGCCAAAAAAGGTTAAGTGGGGTTCCTGGGTTACAGGGATAGGGTGGAAGTGAGGGCTTAAGTGGGTCGGTGCAGACTCGATGGCCCGAATGGCCTCCTTCTGCACTGTATGTTCTATGTCCTATGTGCTATGGGGATTGTAACACTGCATTTGAAAATGTATTCTATTTGCTGTACAGGGTTGTTGATGTTCTAAGGTCATGAAGGTCGCGAGATGTCCCTCCTTCTAATTAATCTTGTACAACATTGTTCACCGATAAAATTTAAATAAAGTTATCTCTCTCCCTTTTCCTGTCTCTAATGTCTCTACTGCTGTGTAAATTGACAATATACAGACTTGGGGGTGATGCTCACAATGCTGCTGAAGACTTTGCAGCATGATCTCTACCAATAATTGTTCACATCAGCTCACCAGTTCGATCTGGTGATCTCCAATTGCTGTGTCTATTGAAAAAAATTATGTTATTTGTTCATGGGATGTGAGCATGGCTGACTAGGTCAGCATCTATTGCCTATTCTTAATTGCCCTTGAGAAGGTGGTGGTGAGCTACTTTTTTTGAACTGCTGCAGTTAATGTGTTGTAGCCATAGTGCTGCTAGGGAGGGAGTTCCAGGGTTTTGAATCGGTGGCACTGAAGGAATGACAATATATTGCCAAGTCAGGGTGTCGTGTGACTTGGAGGGAATGGGCAGCAGGTAGTGTTCCCTTGTTCGTCAATGGTAGAGGGTTTGGTGAAAATGCTTGGCTAGTTGCTGCAGAGAAGCTTGTATATGGGACTGCTGCCAATATGCACCAGTGGTGGAACGTATCAATGTTTAAGCAGGCGGATGATCAAGCAGACTGTTTTGCCCTGGATGATGTTGAGCTTCTTGGAGTTGTGGGAGTTTCGCTCACCTAGGCAATTGGAGACTCTTTCATGGAATGGTGGACAGGCTTTTGGGAGTCAGGACGTGACTTATTCATTGCAAAGTTCCCAGCCTATGACCTGCTCTTGTAGCCGCTGGAGACTTACTGCAAAGTACCAGAAAAGTGTTATGAACCGTCAGGTTGTAATTAGCTTTAAACTGTCCATTTAGTTCCAAGATGAGATTCTGCCTCGCAAGGATAATGAATTTGCATCTCTACCTGGATACAAGGCCCATGTGATGCACATTTCCATGGTGATGGGAAGGGTACAGAGGTAGTCATGGATATATCATGGAATACCATGGACAGATTAGTCTGAAAGGAGAGAGAGAGATTCTGGCTCTCAAGGATAATGAATCAGCATCTCTATCTGGATACAAGGCCCATGTGATGCACAGAGAGAGAGAGAAAGAGACAGCAGAAAGAGACCACAGTTCATGGCACCTACATGTGGTTGGAAGTTTGTGCATAAATAGAAAAGACTAAATTCATGAGGAATTAAAATGAGGCTGGATGATTTACCTAGCTGTGCTAGAGAGGATCACCAGGAAGATTTTCACCATGAAGGAGAATTGTGGGGTTAGAAGTTACCAGGCTGAGTAAGAAAAAGAACAGAAATAAACGATTGGAGCTAAGAACCATTTTGGATTGAATTTGGCAATCATATTACAACTTGAAAACATGACATGCCATTCTTCCAACTATTAATTGGAAGTTCAAATATATATTTTTAGATATATTCGGACTCTATGGGGATCGTAACAATGGTGGGGAATTCAGCTATTGTAATACTGTTGAATGTCAAGGGGAGATAGTTAGGTTCTCTCATGTGGGATATGGTTATTGTTTGGCATTTGTGCAGCACCAAATGCTACCATTTATTGTCCAGGTCATACTCATGTGGGCAGAGGCTGCTTCAGTATCTGAGCAGTTTTGATTGGTCCAGCAGTTTTGATTGTGCAATCATCAACAAAAATTCCCATTTCTGACCTTATGATGGAGGGAAGGTCAAGAATGAAGCAGCTAAGATAGCTGGGCTTCTGGCGCCACCCTGAGGAGCTCCTGCAGTGAAGTCGGGGGCTGAGATGATTGGTTTTCAATAACAAGAACCATCTTCTTTTGTGCCACTTGTGACTCAAACCAGTGGGGAGATTTCCTGTTGATTCCGACTGAATTCAATTTTGCTTGGGTTCTTTGGTACCACACTCGCTCAAATGCTGTTGTGATGCCAAGGGCAGTCACTCTCACCTTTCTAGTCTCTTGAACTCAGTTCTTTTGTCATGTTTGGATCAAGGTTGTAATAAGATCAGGAGCTCAGTGGCCCTGGTGAAACCCAAACTGAGCATCAGTGAGCAGATTATTGCTGTGTAAGTGCCGCTTGACAGCACTGTCGATGACACCTTCCATCACTTTGCCGGAACGTTGTCAAGGCCTATAAAGTTCCATCGGTCGTTTCTTGGTATCACATAGAGTGGTAATAACAAGTTTTAAAACTAGTTTGCCCATACGGGAGAAGTATTTTTTTTAAAAAGGCATTTATTAAGGCATTTATAATTTTATAATAATAACAGCAAACAGTACAAATACAAATATAAACATAATGCAAAGACCGCCTCCCTCCCTCACAATCCCTCCCTCACAAGTCCCACCTCCTCTAAACAATAATCTAACTCCCCCCACCCCACCCCCCCACACCCCCAACCTCTGCTGACAATTAGTTTTCTCCAAAGAAGTCGACAAACGGCTGCCATCTCCGGACGAACCCTAGCATTGACCCTCTGATGCACGATCAATGACTACTAAAGCGAGGTTGTAGTCCAACTGAAGGCTTTAATAAGCTAGATGTTTCCCCCAGCAGCTCAGGTACAGAAAGAAGGCTGCTGGGGCGACAAAGGCTCTTATACCCCACCTTGCAGGGCGGAGCTACCATACAGCTTGACCAATGGGAAACATACAATATCTACCAATGGTGTTCCAGCATTACTAGGTACCGTAATACCTCTACACAGACTACCACACCCTCTTAGGGCGAACTTGATTTTCTCAAGTCTGAGAAACCAAATCATGTCACCAAGCCAGATCTCTGAATTTGGGGGCTTCTAGTCCCTCCACGCTAACAATATCCGTCTCAGGGCTACCAAGGAGGCAAAGGCCTCTCTCACCCCTGGACTCCTGGATCTTCTGACACTCCGAAAATCGTCACCTCTGGACTCGGCACCACCCTTGTTTTTAAGACCGTGGACATGACGTCTGAAAAACCCTGCCAAACCAGCAGCAGAACTAGAAGATCCCGTTCGTGGGAACCGCCAGAAAATTCCAGCCTTACAAACAAACACAGACGCAAATGCATGGTCACAGACACATTGACACAAACGAGCATAATGTCACAAACAGGCACATGGACGCAAAAAGACACATGAACGCAAAAAGGCACATGGACACAAACAGGCACATGGACACAAACAGGCACATGGACACAAACAGGCACATGGACACAAACAAGCACATGGACACAAACAGGCATGTGGGCACAAACAGGCACGTGGACACAAACAGGCACGTGGACACAAACAGGCACGTGGACACAAACAGGCACTTGGACACAAACAGGCACATGAACACAAACAGGCGCATGGACATAAACAGGCACATGTACACATCACACGTGGACACAAACAGGCACATAGACACAAACAGGCACATGGACACAAACAAACACATGTGCCCAAACAAGCACGTGGACACAAACAGGCACGTGGACACAAACAGGCACATGGACACAAACAAGCACATGGACACAAACAGGCATGTGGGCACAAACAGGCACGTGGACACAAACAGGCACGTGGACACAAACAGGCACGTGGACACAAACAGGCACTTGGACACAAACAGGCACATGAACACAAACAGGCGCATGGACATAAACAGGCACATGTACACATCACACGTGGACACAAACAGGCACATAGACACAAACAGGCACATGGACACAAACAAACACATGTGCCCAAACAAGCACGTGGACACAAACAGGCACGTGGACACAAACAGGCACATGGACACATACAGGAACATGTACACAAACAAACACGTGGACACAAACAGGCACGTGCACACAAACAGGCACGTGCACACAAACAGGCACATGGACACAAACAGGCACATGGGCACAAACACATGGACACAGACACATGGACACAGACACATGGACACAGACAGACACATGGACGCAAACAGACACATGGACGCAAACAGACACATTGACGCAAACAGACACATGAACACAAATAGACACATGGACGCAAACAGACACATGGACGCAAACAGACACATGGACGCAAACAGACACATGGACGCAAACAGGCACATGGACGCAAACAGGCAGATGGACATAAACAGGCAGATGGACGCAAACAGGCACATGGACACAAACAGGCACATGGACGCAAACAGACACATGGATAAAAACAGGCAGATGGACGCAAACAGACACATGGATAAAAACAGGCACATGGACACAAACAGACACATGTGCACAAACAAACCAGGGACACAAACATGTGGACACAAACAGGCACGTGGACACAAACAGGCATGTGGAATAAAGAGGCACATAAACACAAAGAGGCTCATGGACACAAACAGGCACATGGACACAAACAGGCATGTGGATACAAACAAACACATGGACACAAACAGGCACATGGACACAAAAAGATACATGCGCACAAACAAACCAGGGACACAAACAAACACATGGACACAGACAGGCACGTGGAACAGACAGGCACATGTGCACAAACACATGGACACAAACACATGGACACAAACAGACACATGGACACAAACACATGGACACAAACAGACACATGGACGCAAACACATGGACACAAACAGGCACATGGACACAAACAGGCACATGGACACAAACAGGTACATGGATACAAATGGGCACCTGGACACCAACAGGCACATGGGCACAAACAGGCACATGGGCACAAACAGGCACATGGACACAAACAGGCACATGGACACAAACAGGCACATGGACGCAAACAGACACATGGATAAAAACAGGCAGATTGACGCAAACAGACACATGGATAAAAACAGGCAGATGGACACAAACAGGCACATAGACACAAACAGGCACATAGACACAAACAGGCACATAGACACAAACAGGCACTTGGATAAAAACAGATGGACGCAAACAGGCATATAGACACAAACAGGCAGATGGACGCAAACAGACAGATGGACGCAAACAGGCACATGGACGCAAACAGGCACATGGACACAAACAGGCACATGGACATAAACAGGCACATGGACACAAACAGGCAGATGGACGCAAACAGGCACATGGATAAAAACAGGCAGATGGACGCAAACAGGCAGATGGACACAAACAGGTACATGGACACAAACAGGCACATACAGATGAAAAGAAACGCATGAGCCACATACACTAGCGGTGTGTGTGAAATGTGACAAGATTAGAACCGCTGTTTAATTTCTCTACCAACCCCTCAGCAGCAGCAGGTTCAGCAGCACAGAGGCCAATGGTCAAGTCATACTGAAAGGACCCCGACCTCTCACGAAGCCAGGGATTTTTCATATGACCGCGAACTGCGTCGAGCAGCTCAGCAGGGGCTCAGAGCCGGCAGAAGTCGCTCCTCACCCGATCCCCTGAAAACAAATCGTTACCAACAAAAAGTTTCACCTGCCGAGGACTGTGTTTTCCCCCCCCCCGAGTTACAGGAGCTTCCTACCTCCCTCTGCCGGGTCCTCAGTCCCGCTGCCCGGACGCTGTCACCAACTCCGCTCCGCACTCGGTTGCTACAATCATAGCGGGGTAACTCCCTCTCCGCATCTCATTGGTCTGCTGGATCACCCCTGTCAATGTCGCACTGCCTTGTCCTCCTGCTGGTGGCGGCTTGCTCTTCCTCCTTCGATAATTCTCATAGCATATACCAAAACCCTGTTTGCCAAAGTGCTCGTGTGGGCTCAGCCAGTTCCACCTCTCATTGCAGCCTTGATCCAGGCATGGGACCTAAGAGAGAAATGGCTGAGAGTGGCAATGGTGAGAGGTCTCAACACCATGGCAATTGTTACCCACAGGGTGAGACAGAACCACTGAAATTTCTGCTCCCTTCCCCACTCTCTGTAGATCTGCAAGTTTTTCAAAGGAAAATGGGCGTGTTTCTTAACTCCTGAGAGTGTGGACAATTTGAAAATCACCACCAAGCTTTTGTAGGTTCAAATAAAGAGGATTGTTTATTCACACCCTCACCCTGAAATCTAATGCTGTGCATTTGCATATAGTCAGTCACACACATTCAAAGAAAATACAGTTGCAGAGAATAGTGCACTTTTACAAGTCAGAACAAAAGGAACAGTTTATCATTCACATGATTGTCTTGTTGAGGAAAATATCATTGCAGGCCAGATGGAAAGGATGTATTTCTGAAGTGCAGCTTAAGTAAGTTCAGCAACCGGACTAATGTACCAAAGTGATTTTCAGAATGCTTTTGAAGTGTTGAACACTCTGCAGGTAACAAAATTAGTTGCTGGTAGTCACGTTACCAGAGGTTGGCTTGCTGTATAGGTTGACCCAAAAAAGGATCAGTGCAAAGTTACAACCTCGAGTTCTGAAGCATAGATGTCATTGCCCTTTCTGCTGCTGTGTCTTTCTGTAGACAACACTTAGGTCTTAGGTTGATTAGCCACTACCTTCATTACTATTTGAAGACATTCATCCTGAGGTGATTGAGACAATTGCCACTTTTGTTTCAGACAGACCCATTCAATTCAGGAATGTCTTTTGGATGGTGTCAGAATATGGGTAGTTGACATCTCTTAGTCTGGAATGTTTTTTTTTGTAAATTTAGAGTACCCAATTATTATTTTTTTCCAATTAAGGGGCAATTTAGCGTGGCCAATCCACCTAACCTACACATCTTTGGGTTGTGGGGGTGAAACCCACGCAGACATGGGGAGAATGTGCAAACTCCACACGGACAGTGACCCAGGCCGGGATTCGAACCCGGGTCCTCAGCACCGCTTTAGTCCAAGTGCTAACAACTGCGCCTCATGCTGCCCTGTCTAGAATGAGGCAAGGTGGCCGTGTTTGAATTCACAGAGCAGGTCAGATGACCTTTGGCAGTCATCTTTGGCATTTCATATTGTTCATTTTAAAATAGAAATCAGTTCTAAAAGATTCCAAACTGACTCAAATTCATATTTTCAAAGTAATGAATGCCTTTAACAGAAACAGAAAATACTGGACAATCTCAGCAGGTCTGACAGCATCTGTGGATAGAAAAGGAAGCTAACATTTCGAGTTACAAATAAGTATACATCAAAGCTTTGACAAAATCATCCAAACTCAAAACATTAGCTCCCTCCTCTCGCCACAGATGCTGTCAGACCTGCTGAGTCGTCCAGTATTTTCTGTTTTCGTTTCAGATTCCAGCATCAGCATTATATTATAATGAATGCCTTTATTGGGCATGGCTTGCTTCTGCCACATGCAAAGAACTGGAGTCCTGATTACTTTTTAACATGTTTTTTGTGGTAAGGCAAAAGCATTAACACCTCAACACACACACTCACTCAGAGAGCCACACATTAATCACACACACTCACTCAGAGAGCCACTCATTAATCACACACACTCACTCAGAGAGCCACACATTAATCACACACACTCACTCAGAGAGCCACACATTAATCACACACACTCACTCAGAGAGCCACACATTAATCACACACACTCACTCAGAGAGCCACACATTAATCACACACACTCACTCAGAGAGCCACTCATTAATCACACACACTCACTCAGAGAGCCACACATTAATCACACACACTCACTCAGAGAGCCACACATTAATCACACACACTCACTCAGAGAGCCACACATTAATCACACACACTCACTCAGAGAGCCACACATTAATCACACACACTCACTCAGAGAGCCACACATTAATCACACACACTTACTCAGAGAGCCACTCATTAATCACACACACTCACTCAGAGAGCCACACATTAATCACACACACTCACTCAGAGAGCCACACATTAATCACACACACTCACTCAGAGAGCCACACATTAATCACACACACTCACTCAGAGAGCCACACATTAATCACACACACTCACTCAGAGAGCCACACATTAATCACACACACTCACTCAGAGAGCCACACATTAATCACACACACTCACTCAGAGAGCCACACATTAATCACACACACTCACTCAGAGAGCCACACATTAATCACACACACTCACTCAGAGAGCCACACATTAATCACACACACTCAGTCAGAGAGCCACACATTAATCACACACACTCACTCAGAGAGCCACACATTAATCACACACACTCACTCAGAGAGCCACACTGTGGTAGTCTGTGTAGAAGTATTACGGTACCTGGTATTGCTGGAACACTATTGGTAGATTATGTATGTTTCCCATTGGTCAAGCTGTATGGTAGCTCCGCCCTGCAAGGCGGGGTATAAGAGCCCGTGCCGCCCCAGCAGCTTTCTTTCTGTACCTGAGCAGCTGGGGGAAACATCTAGCTTATTAAAGCCTTCAGTTGGACTACAACATCGCTTTAGTAGCCATTAATCGTGCATCAATTTAATAAGCTAGATTTAAAGAATGGAGCTCCGAATGAAGCCGGAGTGTCTGCAACTCAGCCCCCATGCAGTAAACTCGGCGGCGACTTTCAAGCACTGGCTGGCGTGCTTCAACGGCTACGTCGAAATGGCAGAAAACACACCCACAGGAGAACAGAAACTGCAGATCCTGCACTCGAGGGTGAGCCCAGAGGTCTACACCCTGATCGAGGACACGGACGACTTCGATGCCGCGATGGAGTTGCTGAAAGGACACTACATTCGCCCTGTAAATCAGGTCTATTCCCGGCATCTACTAGCGACGAGGTGACATATTCCTGGTGAGTCACTGAAACAATTCCTTTTTTTTAATTAAATATTTTATTGAAAATTTTTGGTCAACCAACACAGTACATTGTGCATCCTTTACACAATATTATAACAACACAAATAACAATGACCTATTTTATAAACAAAAAATGAATAAATAATAAATAACAAAAATGAAAACTAACCCTAATTGGCAACTGCCTTATCACAAGTAACACTCTCCAAAAATATAATTTAACAGTCCAATATATAATTATCTGTAGCAACGACCTATACATATTACACAGTATATATTAACAACCCTGAGAGTCCTTCTGGTTCCTCCTCCCCCCCCCCCCCCCCCCCCCGATCCTGGGCTGCTGCTGCTGCCTTCTTTTTTCCATTCCATCTATCTTTCTGCGAGGTATTCGATGAACGGTTGCCACCGCCTGGTGAACCCTTGAGCCGACCCCCTTAGAACAAACTTAATCCGCTCTAGCTTTATAAACCCTGCCATGTCATTTATCCAGGTCTCCACCCCCGGGGGCTTGGCTTCTTTCCACATTAACAATATCCTGCGCCGGGCTACTAGGGACGCAAAGGCCAAAACATCGGCCTCTCTCGCCTCCTGCACTCCCGGCTCTTGTGCAACCCCAAATATAGCCAACCCCCAGCTTGGTTCGACCCGGACCCCCACTACTTTTGAAAGCACCTTTGTCACCCCCATCCAAAACCCCTGTAGTGCCGGGCATGACCAAAACATATGGGTATGATTCGCTGGGCTTCTCGAGCACCTCGCACACCTATCCTCCACCCCAAAAAATTTACTGAGCCGTGCTCCAGTCATATGCGCCCTGTGTAATACCTTAAACTGAATCAGGCTTAGCCTGGCACACGAGGACGACGAGTTTACCCTGCTTAGGGCATCTGCCCACAGCCCCTCCTCGATCTCCTCCCCCAGCTCTTCTTCCCATTTCCCTTTTAGTTCATCTACCATAGTCTCCCCTTCGTCCCTCATTTCCCTATATATATCCGACACCTTACCATCCCCCACCCATGTCTTTGAGATCACTCTGTCCTGCACCTCTTGTGTCGGGAGCTGCGGGAATTCCCTCACCTGTTGCCTCGCAAAAGCCCTCAGTTGCATATACCTGAATGCATTCCCTTGGGGCAACCCATATTTCTCGGTCAGCGCTCCCAGACTCGCGAACTTCCCATCCACAAACAGATCTTTCAGTTGCGTTATTCCTGCTCTTTGCCACATTCCATATCCCCCATCCATTCCCCCCGGGGCAAAGCTATGGTTGTTTCTTATCGGGGACCCCCCCAAGGCTCCAGTCTTTCCCCTATGCCGTCTCCACTGTCCCCAAATCTTCAGTGTAGCCACCACCACCGGGCTTGTGGTGTAGTTCCTCGGTGAGAACGGCAATGGGGCTGTCACCATAGCCTGTAGGCTAGTCCCCCTACAGGACACCCTCTCTAATCTCTTCCACGCCGCTCCCTCCTCCTCTCCCATCCACTTACTCACCATTGAAATATTAGCGGCCCAATAATACTCACTTAGGCTCGGGAGTGCCAGCACCCCCCTATCCCTGCTACGCTGTAAGAATCCCTTCCTCACTCTCGGGGTCTTCCCGGCCCACACAAAACCCATGATGCTCTTTTCAATCCTTTTAAAAAAAGCCTTCGTGATCACCACCGGGAGGCACTGAAACACAAAGAGGAATCTCGGGAGGACCACCATCTTAACCGCCTGCACCCTCCCTGCCAGTGACAGGGATACCATATCCCATCTCTTAAAATCCTCCTCCATTTGTTCCACCAACCGCGTTAAATTTAACCTATGCAATGTGCCCCAATTCTTGGCTATCTGGATCCCCAGGTAACGAAAGTCCCCTGTTACCTTCCTCAACGGTAGGGCCTCTATTTCTCTACTCTGCTCCCCTGGATGCACCACAAACAACTCACTTTTCCCCATGTTCAATTTATACCCTGAAAAATCCCCAAACTCCCCAAGTATCCGCATTATTTCTGGCATCCCCTCCGCCGGGTCTGCCACGTATAGTAGCAAATCGTCCGCATACAAAGATACCCGGTGTTCTTCTCCTCCTCTAAGTACTCCCCTCCACTTCTTGGAACCCCTCAACGCTATCGCCAGGGGCTCAATCGCCAGTGCAAACAGTAATGGGGACAGAGGGCATCCCTGCCTTGTCCCTCTATGGAGCCGAAAATATGCAGATCCCCGTCCATTCGTGACCACGCTCGCCATCGGGGCCCTATACAACAGCTGCACCCATCTAACATACCCCTCTCTAAAACCAAATCTCCTCAACACCTCCCACAAATAATCCCACTCCACTCTATCAAATGCTTTCTCGGCATCCATCGCCACTACTATCTCCGTTTCCCCCTCTGGTGGGGGCATCATCATTACCCCTAACAGCCTCCGTATATTCGTGTTCAGCTGTCTCCCCTTCACAAACCCAGTTTGGTCCTCGTGGACCACCCCCGGGACACATTCCTCTATTCTCATTGCCATTACCTTGGCCAGGATCTTGGCATCTACATTTAGGAGGGAAATAGGTCTATAGGACCCGCATTGTAGCGGGTCCTTTTCCTTCTTTAAGAGAAGCGATATCGTTGCTTCAGACATAGTCGGGGGCAGTTGTCCCCTTTCCTTTGCCTCATTAAAGGTCCTCGTCAATACCGGGGCGAGCAAGTCCACATATTTTCTATAGAATTCGACTGGGAATCCATCCGGTCCCGGGGTCTTTCCCGCCTGCATGCTCCTAATTCCTTTCACCACTTCTTTTACCTCAATCTGTGCTCCCAGTCCCACCCTTTCCTGCTCTTCCACCTTGGGAAATTCCAGCCGATCCAAGAAGCCCATCATTCTCTCCCTCCCATCCGGGGGTTGAGCTTCATATAATTTTTTATAAAATGTCTTGAACACTTCATTCACTCTCTCCGCTCCCCGCTCCATCTCTCCTTCCTCATCCCTCACTCCCCCTATTTCCCTCGCTGCTCCCCTTTTCCTCAATTGGTGTGCCAGCAACCTGCTCGCCTTCTCCCCATATTCGTACTGTACACCCTGTGCCTTCCTCCATTGTGCCTCTGCAGTGCCCGTAGTCAGCAAGTCAAATTCCACATGTAGCCTTTGCCTTTCCCTGTACAGTCCCTCCTCCGGTGCTTCCGCATATTGTCTGTCCACCCTCAAAAGTTCTTGCAGCAACCGCTCCCGTTCCTTACTCTCCTGCTTCCCTTTATGTGCCCTTATTGATATCAGCTCCCCTCTAACCACCGCCTTCAACGCCTCCCAGACCACTCCCACCTGGACCTCCCCATTATCATTGAGTTCCAAGTACTTTTCAATGCACCCCCTCACCCTTAGACACACCCCCTCATCTGCCATTAGTCCCATGTCCATTCTCCAGGGTGGGCGCTCTCCTGTTTCCTCCCCTATCTCCAAGTATACCCAGTGTGGAGCGTGATCCGAAATGGCTATAGCCGTATACTCCGTTCCCCTCACCTTCGGGATCAACGCCCTTCCCAGCACAAAAAAGTCTATTCGCGAGTAGACTTTATGGACATAGAAGAAAAACGAGAACTCCTTACTCCTAGGTCTGCTAAATCTCCACGGGTCTACACCTCCCATCTGCTCCATAAAATCTTTAAGTACCTTGGCTGCTGCCGGCCTCCTTCCAGTCCTGGACTTCGACCTACCCAGCCCTGGTTCCAACACCGTATTAAAATCTCCCCCCATTATCAGCTTTCCCATCTCTAGGTCCGGAATGCGTCTTAGCATCCGCCTCATAAAATTGGCATCATCCCAGTTCGGGGCATATACGTTTACCAAAACCACCGTCTCCCCCTGTAGTTTGCCACTCACCATCACGTATCTGCCCCCGTTATCCGCCACTATAGTCTTTGCCTCGAACATTACCCGCTTCCCCACTAATATAGCCACCCCCCTGTTTTTCGCATCTAGCCCCGAATGGAACACCTGCCCCACCCATCCTTTGCGTAGCCTAACCTGGTCTATCAGTTTCAGGTGCGTTTCCTGTAACATAACCACATCTGCCTTAAGTTTCTTAAGGTGTGCGAGTACCCGTGCCCTCTTTATCGGCCCGTTCAGCCCTCTCACGTTCCACGTGATCAGCCGGGTTGGGGGGCTTCCTACCCCGCCCCCCCCTTGTCGATTAGCCATCACCTTTTTCCAGCTCCTCACCCGGTTCCCACGCAGCTGTATCTCCCCCAGGCGGTGCCCCCCCCCCGCCCATCCCCTCCCATACCAGCTCCCCCCTCTCCCCAGCAGCAGCAACCCAGTAATTCCCCCCTCCCACCCCCCCCCGCTAGATCCCCCGCTAGCGTAATTACTCCCCCCATGTTGCTCCCAGAAGTCAGCAAACTCTGGCCGACCTCGGCTTCCCCCCGTGACCTCGGCTCGCACCGTGCGACGCCCCCTCCTTCCTGCTTCTCTATTCCCGCCATGATTATCATAGCGCGGGAACCAAGCCCGCGCTTCTCCCTTGGCCCCGCCCCCAATGGCCAACGCCCCATCTCCTCCACCTCCCCTCCTCCCCCATCACCACCTGTGGAAGTGAGAAAAGTTACCACATCGCAGGATTAGTACATAAAACTCCTCTTTCCCCCCTTTTTAACCTCCCTCTTTGCCCCCCACATTCGCCCCACCACTTTGTTCAAACGTTCTTTTTAATAACCCGCTCATTCCAGTTTTTCTTCCACAATAAAAGTCCACGCTTCATCCGCCGTCTCAAAGTAGTGGTGCCTCCCTCGATATGTGACCCACAGTCTTGCCGGTTGCAGCATTCCAAATTTTATCTTCTTTTTATGAAGCACCGCCTTGGCCCGATTAAAGCTCGCCCTCCTTCTCGCCACCTCCGCACTCCAGTCTTGATAAACGCGGATCACCGCGTTCTCCCATTTACTGCTCCGAGTTTTCTTTGCCCATCTAAGGACCATTTCTCTATCCTTAAAACGGAGGAATCTCACCACTATGGCTCTGGGAATTTCTCCTGCTCTCGGCCCTCGTGCCATCACTCGGTATGCTCCCTCCACCTCCAACGGACCTGCCAGGGCCTCCGCTCCCATTAACGAGTGCAGCATCGTGCTCACATATGCCCCGACGTCCGCTCCCTCCACACCTTCAGGAAGACCAAGAATCCTCAGGTTGTTCCTCCTTGCGTTGTTCTCCAGTGCCTCCAACCTTTCCACACATCGTTTCTGATGTGCGTCATGCGTCTCCGTCTTCACCACCAGGCCCTGTATGTCGTCCTCATTCTCGGCTGCCTTTGCCTTCACGACCCGAAGCTCCCGCTCCTGGGTCTTTTGTTCCTCCTTTAGCCCTTCGATCGCCTGTAGTATCGGGGCCAACAGCTCTTCCTTCATTTCCTTTTTGAGCTCTTCCACACAGCATTTCAAGAACTCTTGTTGTTCAGGGCCCCATGTTAAACTGCCACCTTCCGACGCCATCTTGGTTTTTGCTTGCCTTCCTTGCCGCTGTTCTAAAGGATCCACTGCAATCCGGCCACTTTCTCCTCCTTTTTTCATCCATATCCAGGGGGGATTCCCTTCTGGTTTACCGCACAGTGTTTTTAGCCGTCAAAATTGCCGTTGGGGCTCCTATCAAGAGCCCAAAAGTCCGTTTCACCGGGAGCTGCCGAAACGTGCGACTCAGCTGGTCATCGCCGCACCCGGAAGTCCACTGAAACAATTCTACCGTGCGCTCTTGGTGTTGGGGAGAAACTGCAGCTGCTTGCAAGATTCAGCAAACGAACACACTAAACTGTTGATTCGGGAATCATTCGTTGCGGGTATGCTGTCCTCTCAAATCCGCCAGCCGTTTGCTGGAGAAAGAGACTCTAGGCCTCAAGGAGGCATGGGCCCTTGCTGGTTCCCTGGATGTGGCCTCCCGAAACGCCCGCGCCTACGCCCCCGACCGCGCGGCAGCCCCCTGGACAGCGTGGAACCCCCCTGCAGCCGACTCCGAGGCATCCCACTACTCCCCACAAGCTTGCGCTGCATGATGGCCCGGCAACCCCAGGGGGCCCCACTGCTATTTTTGCGGGTAAGCCAAACACCCCCGACAGCGCTGCCCAGCCCGTTCATCCACATGTAAAGGGTGCGGCAAAAAGGCCCATTTCGTGGTGGTATGCCAGGCCCGGGCGGTCGCTGCGGTCTCCGGAAGCGAATGCGGGCCGCCACCCCAACCCTCTCCACGGACCCCGTGTAGCCAGTGAGCGTCGCCATCTTCCTCCCCCAGGGCCATGTGTGGCCACCGGGCGCTGCCATCTTGTCCCGTTGATGCCACGTGTGATAGATGGGCGCCGCCATTTTGTGCACCCACAGTCATGTGCGACCAGTGGGCGCCGCCATCTTGGATGGACTCCCAGGACCTCGGTGCCGATGACCACACACCGCCCGGTGAGAACACCCAGCTGCTGCCGCGATTAGCCTCGGTGACCCTGGACCAGTCCCGGCCTCGAACACTCTCAACTGCTACAACAACGGTACTAATCAACGGGCACGAGACGTCCTGCTTAATTGATTCTGGGAGCACGGTGAGCTTCATACACCCCGACACGGTAAGATGCTGTTCTCTCCCCGTCCTCCCAGTTAATCAATAAATCTCCCTGGCCTCCGGTTCCCACTCAGTAGAGATAAAGGGGTTTTGTGTAGCAAACCTCACAGTCCAGGGAAGGGAGTTCAAAAATTACCGGCTCTATGTCCTTTCCCACCTCTGTGCAGCCACACTCCTAGGTTTAGACTTCCAGTGCAACCTCCAAAGTCTAACTTTCAAATTCGGCGGCCCTATACCCCCTCTCACTGTCTGCAGCCTCGCGACCCTCAAGGTCAATCCGCCTTCCCTGTTTGCGAACCTCACCCCGGATTGCAAACCCGTCGCCACCAGGAGCAGACGGTACAGTGCCCAGGATCGGATCTTTATTAGGTCAGAGGCCCAACGGCTACTGAGGGAAGGAGTCATTGAAGCTAGCAACAGTCCCTGGAGAGCTCAAGTAGTGGTGGTAAAGACCGGGGAGAAGCATAGGATGGTCATCGACTACAGTCAGACCATCAACAGGTTTGCGCAGCTGGACGCGTACCCTCTCCCCCGCATATCCGACCTGGTAAACAGGATCGCGCATTACAAGGTCTTCTCCACGGTGGATCTCAAGTCCGCCTACCACCAGCTCCCCATCCGCACTAGTGACCGCAAATACACTGCCTTCGAGGCAGATGGGCGGCTCTACCACTTTTTAAGGGTTCCCTTCGGTGTCACTAACGGGGTCTCGGTCTTCCAGCGCGAGATGGACCGAATGGTTGACCGGTACGGTTTGCAGGCAACATTGCCGTATCTCGATAATGTCACCATCTGTGGCCACGACCAGCAGGACCACGACACCAACCTCCGAAAATTCTTCCAGACCGCGCAAATCCTTAATCTTACGTATAACAAGGATAAATGCGTGTTTAGCACCGACCGCCTAGCCATCCTCGGCTACGTAGTGCGAAATGGAGTTATAGGCCCCGACCCTGAACGCATGCACCCCCTTATGGAGTTCCCCCTCCATCACTGCTCCAAGGCCCTGAAGCGCTGCCTCGGCTTTTTTTCTTACTATGCCCAGTGGGCCCCCAACTATGCGGACAGGCCCATCCCCTGATCCAATCCACAGTTTTTCTCCTGTTGACAGAGGCCCGCCAGGCCTTCAGCCGCATCAAAGCAGACATTGCAAAGGCCACGATGCAGGCCATCGATGAGTCCCTCCCCTTCCAGGTTGAGAGCAACGTGTCCGACGTAGCTCTGGCGGCCACCCTCAACCAAGCGAGCAGACCCGTGGCCTTCTTCTCCTGTACCCTCCATGCTTCCGAAATTCGCCACTCCTCAGTCAAAAAGGAGGCCCAGGCCATAGTAGGAGCTGTGCAACTTTGGAGGCATTACCTGGCCGGCAGGAGATTCACTCTCCTCGCTGACCAACGGTCGGTCGCCTTCATATTCGATAATGCACAGTGGGGCAAGATAAAAATGATAAGATCTTGCGGTGGAGGATCGAACTCTCCACCTATAACTACGAGATCTTGTATCGTCCCGGGAAGCTAAATGAGCCTCCTTAAGCCCTGTCCCGCGGCACATGTGCCAACGCACAAGTGGACCGCCTCCGAGCCCTCCACAAGGACCTCTCCCACCCGGGGGTCACTCGCTTCTTGCATTTTATCAAGACCCGCAACCTGCCCTACTCCATCGAGGAGGTCAGGACAGCCACCAGGGACTGCCAAATCTGCGCGGAGTGCAAACCGCACTTCTACAGGCCAAAGAAAGCGCACCTGATAAAGTCTTCCCGTCCCTTTGATCGCCTCAGTCTGGACTTCAAAGGCCCCTCCCCTCCACCGACCACAACACGTACATCCTGAACGTGATTGACGAGTACTCCCGATTCCCATTCGCTATCCCCTGCCCCGACATGACCGCAACCACCGTCATCAAGGCCCTCCATAGCATCTTTACGTTGTTCGGGTTCCCCGCTTACATACACAGTGACAGGGGGGTCCTCCTTTATGAGCGACGAACTGCGTCAACTCCTGCTCAGCAAGGGCATTGCCTCGAGCATGATGACCAGTTACAACCCCCGGGGTAACGGACATGAAGAGAGGGAGAACGGAACGGTCTGGAAGTCCGTCCTACTGGCCTTACGGTCCAGGAATCTCCCAGTCTCCCGCTGGCAGGAAGTCCTCCTGGATGCCCTCCACTCCATCCGGTCACTGCTGTATGCCACGACCAACCAAACACCTCACGAACGTCTCCTTGTCTTCCCCAGGAAGTCCTTCTGGGACCTCGCTCCCGACCTGGCTGGCAGCTCCCGGACCCATCCTGCTACGAAAACACGTGCGGGCGCACAAGTTGGACCCATTGGTCGAGAGGGTCCATCTTCTCCATGCTAACCCCCAGTACGCCTACGTGGCGTACCCCGACGGCTGACAAGATACGGTCTCCCTATGAGACCTGGCGCCCGCCGGATCCCCACGCACACCCCAGCCACCAGTCCCACCCTCCCTCCCACCGGTGCACCTTACAGCCACCCCCTTCCCAGGAGGATTGGTTCTTCCGCTGGCCACGTCACGGCCCCCCCCGCCCACCGACGCACCCCGCAGACGCTCCCTTCCTAGGTCAATCGGCTTCCCCACCCAGCGCCGTCTAGGGGTGTTGAAGCTGCCACAGAGATGAAAACCACGCACCCGGAGTCACAGACGCCCGAACTTCCACTGGAGTCACCACCAAAGCTTCGACGATCATAGAGGACGACCAGGGCCCCGATCGGCTGATTGCTTCATTTTAAAATGTATATAGTTAATTGTGAAATTGTAAGGAGTTACGATAATAAGACAAAACGCTGTACGGAGATATTACGGTACCTCCATAACTATAACTTCTACCATGTTACCATGTTGTAATACCAAGCCACCCTCCCGGCCGGACTCTTTTTTAACAGGGGGTGAATGTGGTAGTCTGTGTGGAAGTATTACGGTACCTAGTAATGCTGGAACACCATTGGTAGATAATGTATGTTTCCCATTGGTCAAGCTGTATGGTAGTTCCGCCCTGCAAGGCAAGGTATAAGAACCCGTGCCGCCCCAGCAGTCTTCATTCTGTGTCTGAGCTGCTGAGGATAACATCTAGCTTATTAAAGCCTTCAGATGGACTACAACCTCGCTTTAGTAGTCATTGAAGTGCATCACACACATTAATCACACACACTCACTCAGAGAGCCACACATTAATCACACACACTCACTCAGAGAGCCACACATTAATCACACACACTCACTCAGAGAGCCACACATTAATCATACACACTCACTCAGAGAGCCACACATTAATCACACACACTCACTCAGCAGAGAGCCACACATTAATCACACACACTCACTCAGAGAGCCACTCATTAATCACACACACTCACTCAGAGAGCCACACATTAATCACACACACTCACTCAGAGAGCCACACATTAATCACACACACTCACTCAGAGAGCCACACATTAATCACACACACTCACTCAGAGAGCCACACATTAATCACACACACTCACTCAGAGAGCCACACATTAAACATACACACTCACTCAGAGAACCACACATTAATCACACACACTCACTCAGAGAGCCACACATTAATCACACACACTCACTCAGAGAGCCACACATTAATCACACACACGCACTCAGAGAGCCACACATTAATCACACACACTCACTCAGAGAGCCACACATTAATCACACACACTCACTCAGAGAGCCACACATTAATCACACACACTCACTCAGAGAGCCACACATTAATCTCACACACTCACTCAGAGAGACACACATTAATCACACACACTCACTCAGCGAGCCACACATTAATCACACACACTCACTCAGAGAGCCACACATTAATCACACACACTCACTCAGAGAGCCACACATTAATCACACACACTCACTCAGAGAGCCACACATTAATCACACACACTCACTCAGAGAGCCACACATTAATCACACACACTCACTCAGAGAGCCACACATTAATCACACACACTCACTCAGAGAGCCACACATTAATCACACACACTCACTCAGAGAGCCACACATTAATCTTGTAATTGCTATGGCTCGCATTGTCTGCAACAGTTATCTGCTGCTTTACACTAGATAGTACATCGTTGATGGCACTGTGTTTTTCAGCAATGTGGGTGCTTATTAAATTGAAATACTTGAAGGAGCAAGCTCTGTCGAAAAAGCCTGGCATTGTTCACATTAAACTTCCGTAGGAACTTTAAAGGACTATGTTTAATGTATTGTCATGTGAGAGTACCGTTAAGAAATGGATGTTTATAAAAAGAGCTGTAGTGAATGTCACTTTAAGAAATGTTTGTCTGCTCAAGTGGCTGCAGTGATGTCAGAGTGTGGGTGGAGCTGACCTCTGGCTCTGCTTTTTAGTTTCGCTTTGAGGAAAAGCTTGGGTGTGCCTGTGTTTTTTAGTTTCGTTTTAGTGTTGGAGCTGCAGCCAGCCAAAGAAGGTGTAATTTTGATCTCTCTGCCATCTAAAGACTATCTTTAGATCATTTGGTGAATTCAGAGTGATAACTGCTCTCAGTAGAGAATTTAAACCTGATGTGCTTCTGTAAAAAGTTTTTTTTTGTCTTATGGATGTTAAAAGGAATGTTTAAGGATTACTTAGAGTGTTGCATTCTTTGGACGTTGGATTTGAATTGATGGCTGCTAAGATGTTCACTGTATGTTTTAAAAAGGTTAACTGACTTCATAGAATAAACATTGTTTTGCTTTAGAAAATACATTTAGATTTCTGCTACACCATACCTGTAGAGTGGGCCATGTGCTCCCCATACCACAATCTAGTAAAAGTCATGAGTCAGGTGATCTCCATGATCTAATTTGGAGTTCTCTAAACCCTGGCCCATAACAGTATATCAGGTTCTCTCGGTGCCTATTGTTGACATAAACCTCAAAGTGTTGGAGTGCTAATAAGAGTCAGAACATTCCCCTCTTCACTGTACAGTATTAACTCTGCTGTTCTTTTAACCTTTTTGAAAAGTAGTTCTCCTGGAGAAAAACTGCTCAATTCCCACATGATCTGCATCAATAGCCACCCTAAATGGGGCAATTGACACAGTTCATTTCACATAATGGCCGTTCGTTTTTTTTAAACCGTTTGGCACACCTACGTACACACAGTTTTCCTGAGCATATCTGTCAGTGAGCAGTTAGGGTGCTGAAGTTTGGAACCAATTTTCGAAAGAACCCACACATTTACAGAAATTACAGTATTTGCCTCCTTATTTTTGGAATGGGGAGGTTTGCCAGGGCACATACCTTAACCTCATTGCAGTGAAATGTAAGCCTACATGTGACACTAATAAAGATTATTATTATTCATATTCCATGGCAAAACTCAACCCTGTCCTACCATATCCTCTAAATAGGTTATTTATGCTTTAGCAAATTCATTCTTGGCTATGTTTACCACTATGTTAGCTTTCTGTAGGCCCTTCAACACTGCCTCCAGATGGTCTAAGATGTCTTTGTGGTATCACTGTAAACCAGCAGGTTATCCAGGTACACTGCACAGTTGCTTAATTCAACCTAACCTGATTGAGGGTGCAAAGAGGTTTCAAAGAGATTCAGACAGATTAAGTGAGTGAGCAAGAACATGGCAGATGGAATATAAGTGGAAAAATATGTAGTTATCCACTTCTGGAAGAGTCCTTCCTGTTTATTTCCTTTATTCCCATTTCTTTTATTATCTTATTTTATTATTTTTGATCCGTGGGCCCATAATCAGGGTGTGCCTGTAAGCAGAATAGCACTTGCCAGGACAGTGTGTTGCTAGGTTTTATATTTTGGAGAGGAGAAACCAGACCCGTCAGCACCAAGTGATTCTTAGGAACTGGTTTTGGAAGAAATCGGTTCGATTGGCTAACTGGCAACCGGTGGGTTGGCCAGGAACAGTGTTCTTTTTTTTTTATCATAGAATTTACAGTGCAGAAGGAGGCCATTCGGCCCATCGAGTCTGCACCAGCTCTTGGAAAGAGCACCCTACCCAAGCCCACACCTCCACCTTATCCCCATAACCCACTAACCCCACCCAACACTAAGGACAACTTTGGACACTAAGGGCAATTTAGCATGGCCAATCCACCTAACCTGCACATCTTTGGACTGTGGGAGGAAACCGGAGCACCCGGAGGACACCCACGCACACACGGGGAGAATGTGCAGACTCCGCACAGACAGTGACCCAAGCCGGGAATCGAACCTGGGACCCTGGAGCTGTGAAGCAATTGTGCTATCCAGAATGCTACCGTGCTGCCCTAATTCGTAGGAACGGTTTACGAAAATTATTCCATGGGTGAGGAACACAATTTCAAGGATATGTCGGAAAAGTTAGGGTGTTCGTCAAGAAAAGATGGTGGAGAGAAGATTTGAAAAGGTGTTCAAAATCACGAGTGGTCTAGACAGTAGGTAGAAGAACCGTTCCCATTGGAAGGATCTGCCTGACAACAGTCACCGATTGGTTCCTGCCAGGTGACGTTTTCAGAGCGAACCTGTCAAAAGCCTCCAGATGCTCGAAGGAAGAGGAGTTGAGTTTTGTCCCTCTTTCTGCTGCCGGTTGCCTGCTGTCTCTGTGAGTCTGCAGTAAAGACCATTACAAGCTTAAGGAAAAGAAAGTATCCAACTGATGACCTAACCTTGAGAAAGAAACTAACTGAATCAAAGAGCTTTATCCTTTTATTTTATTATAATTTATTTATCTCTCAACCACCCTTTTCTTTATGTGTTGTTTGTTTGTGTGTGTGTAGAGAGTGGGGGAATTAGAAAGGGAAAGGTTTGTGAATCAGATAATAGATAGCCAGTTGTATTTTTTGCCGAATGTAGTTATAATTAGTTAATAATAAAAGGTTACTTGTGTTTAAGTTTTACAAACCTGGTGACCAAAGCCATGGGTATTGATATAAAATCTTATTTCACCCACATTACGTCTCTGGGTCAATTGGGCTGGAATTGACCGTGCACTAGCCCAGGGTGTTGTGAGAACTTTGATAGGAAAATCAGAAATACAGCATATTTCTCAAATGGTGAGAGATTGGGAAGTGTTGATGTCCAAAGGCACCTGGGTGTTCTTGTTCATAAGTCACTGAAAGCTAACATGCAGAGACAACAAGCAATTAGGAAGGCAAATGGTATGTTAGCTTTTATTGAAAGGGGATTTGAATATAAGGGTCAGGAGGTTTTGCTGCAATAGTTGTATAGAGCCTTGCCAGTGATTCTGTTCTCATTACACAGTACCCAGTCTAGGATGGCCTGTTCCCTAGTTGGTTCCTCAACGTACTGGCCCAGAAAACCATCCGGTATACACATCAGGAATCCCTCCTCTATGTATCGTGGCTAATTTGATTTGCCCAATCTATATGCAGATTAAATTCACCCATAATTACAGATGTTCCTTTATTGCATGTGCACTAATTTCCTGTTTAATGCCATTCCAAAATCACCACTGCAGTTTGGAGGTCTATGTACAACGTCCACTAACGTTTTTTGCCCCTTGGTGTTTTTCAGCTCTACCCATACAGATTCCACTTTGTCGGAGCTAATATCCTTCCACACTATTGCGTTAATTCCCTCTTTAACCAGCACTCCAACTTCACCACCTTTTCCTTTTTGCCTGTCCTACCTAAATACTAAATACCTCTGGACATTCAGTCCCCATCCCTGGTCACCCTGCAGCTGTGTCTTCGTAATTCCAATTATGTCAGACCCGTTTACATCTATTTGCGTGATTAGTTCATCCATTTTATGGCGAATGCTTTGCGCGTCAAGGCACAAAGCCTTTAGGATTGTCTTTTTAACATTACTTGTCCCGCTCCCAATATATTCCATTGTGGCCCTGTTTGAATTTGGCCCTTGATTTCTCTGCCTGTCACTGGAAATGTTCCCGACTTCCCACATGGAGCAAGATGAACAAACCAAAGCTTTGAGCTCTCCTGCTATGGCTTAACCCTTAAAATTAAAACTTTGGAAGATGCTTGATTTTAGATTGTATCCAATTCCCAACGGCCCTTCTTTCCTTGTCCATGTTGCTAGCAATTATAGTCCTTCTGGATTGTAAGCCACAAAAGGTATTTTCAACCTATAAGTGATAAAAGTTGTGAAGATTTACAGACCTTACCCACAACTTACCATTTAGCTCTCTCCCTTCTAGCCTCAGCTGCAGCAGGGCAAGACCCCTCTGTAAAGATTTAATAGTTACAAAGCAAGGAGAAAAAACAAAAATCACCTAATCTAGGGGAAGGACAATTCAAAAAAAACAACATTCATCCTTTCAACTGCTACACTTATATATTGTGCTGTACATTGGTCAAGTATAGTATTAGCTGCTTGGATGAAGAAGTGGCTGAGCCTCTGTGCAAACCCAAGCCACTTAACTATATCCGACATATAAGCTATTCAGCAAGTCATCAAAAAAAACATCAGACATACTGAGCCTCTGGCATCTACTGGCCAAATAACATTTCCAGTAAAGAGCTGTACAAGAAGATTGATTGTCACACATTGTCCTTGAGATAAAGAAATGCATAAGGTGGCTCGGACATGTCCATGCAAAACGTAACATGACGTAGGTCTGTGATGACTGAACTGGAAGAGATGGCGCTTACATGGGGTGAGGGCAAGCCACAGCACAAGACAGGGCTCAATGGAGGAACATTGTTGTGGCCTTACTTCCCACCTGGAATTAGGAGGGCATGGACACCAAGGTCTAGGAGATTAATGAAAAACAGGAAAAGCAAGGATTCCAACACTGACCCCTGGGAACTCCATGTCAAACCTTCCTCCAGCCCAAAAAATATTTATTAACCACTACTCTCTGTTTGTTATCACTCAGCCAATTTTGTATCGATGTTGCTACTGTCCTTTTTACATGAGCTCATATGTCTGCTGCGCAGCAAGATATCAAATGGCTCTTGTACTCCATGCACATCACATCAATAGCAATTCCCTCATCAACCTTCTCAGCTACCTCTTCAATAAACTCCAGTAAGGGCGGCATGGTGGCACAGTGGCTAGCACTGCTGCCTCACGGCACCAGGGACCCGGATTCAATTCCTGCCTTGGGCGACTGTCTGTGTGGAGTTTTCACGTTCTCCCCATATCTGCGTGGGTTTCTTCCGGGTGCTCCGGTTTCCTCCCACAGTCCAAAGATATGCAGGTGAGGTGGATTGGACATGCTAAATTGCCCATTAGTGCCAACAGTTAGGGGGGCTCTGGGGAGAGGATGGGGATAGAATAGGTAGGATACTATTTTTTAGAGTCGGTGTAGACTCAATGGGCCGAATGGCCTCTTTCTACACTGTAGGTATTTTATGATTCTACGTTAGTTAAACATGATTTTCCCCGAAGAAATCCATGCTGACTTTCCTTAATTAACCCACATTTGTCTATTTGGCTATTAATTTTATCACAAATGTGTTCTCCCTGTTTTTGCTTGGGTTTCCTCCGGGTGCTCTGGTTTCCACCCACAGTCCAAAGATATGCAAGTCAGGAGGATTGGACATTCTAAATTGTCCCATAGTTCCCAAAGATGTGCAGGTAAGGTGCGGCTTCGGGGTTACAGGGATATGGCGGGTGAGTGGGCTTAGTAGGGTGCTCTTTCAAAGAGTCGGTGCAGACCCTAAATACTTAAAAATAAGAACGTTTATTTCTTCACACAAAACTGTTACACTATCAGGTAAATCTGCCAATCATGAAAATATACACAAGTATTTTGTACAACCTCAGCTTCCGTGAGAAATATCCTAATGGCTTTTCAATTCCTACTTCATCCTCTTGTAAGCTCATTCCAGTCCATTCTCCATTTTTCAAATGTCCAAGCTCCTTTAGAACAAAGAACAAAGAAAAATACAGCACAGGACAGGCCCTTCGGCCCTCCAAGCCAGTGCAGATCATGATGCCCAAACTAAAAAAACTCTTGACAATGCATCTGCAATTAAATTTTCTCATTTAGCCACGTGTATAATTAGTAAATTCAATGGCTGCAGTAATGAATTCCACCTGAACTGTCTGGCATTCTGGTTTCAAACTTTTCTAGAACTTTCAAAAGATTGTGGTCAGCATAAATAATTGTGTCCAAAGAATTTCTTACAACACAAATTTTGAAATGCTGTAAAACTAACACCAGGCTTTGTGTCTCTATTGAATATGATTGAATATTTCTTCTGATATACACTCAGCTTCCGTGAGAAATATCCTACTGGCTTATCAATTCCTACTTCATCTTCTTGTAATAACACAGCACGTATACCGACATCACTGACATAAACTGTTGTGTATAATTAGGTGCTGCTACAACCGATGTACAAGATGGTGTGCTCAATCTGTCAAATACAATCCTGTGTCCATTGAAATTTGCTGTGATCTTTTAATAATTCAATCAATGGAGTAACCACACTGCTAAAATGTGGCATAAACCTCTGATAAAATCCACTCAACGTTAGAAATCTCTGATCCCTCTGTACCTCAGAGCTCTGCATTCTCTCTCCATTTAAATAGTACACTGCTTATTTATTTTTCCTGTCAAAGAGGACAAGTTCACATTATCCCACATTAAACGCCATCTGCCAGATTTGTGCCCACTCACTTAACGTATCTGTGTCCCTTTGCAGACTTATTGTGTCCACTTCACAACTTATTAGCTTACACCTTTGTGCCATCAGCAAATTTAGTAACTATACATTTGGTTCCTTGACCCAAGTCATTGATATAATTTGTAAATAGTTGAGTCCTAGCACTGATCCCAATGACACTCTATGTCACATCTTGCCAATCCAAAAAAGACTAATCTATCTCTACTCTTTGCTTTCCTGTTAGTTAACCAATCTTCTACTCATGTTAATATCCCCAACACCATGAGCTCTTAGTTTGCGTAGAGACCATTGACGTGGCATCTTGTCAAATGTCTTCTGGAAATCTAAGTACAGCACGTATACGGATTCTTTGTTATTCTATTTGCTTGTTTCTTCCTCAAAGAACTCCAGTAAATTGGTCAAATATGCTTTCCCTTTCAAACACATATTGATTCTGTCTGATAGCATTGAGATTTTTTAAGTGCCCCGCTATAACCTCATTAATAATAAATCCCAGCAATTTCCCAATGACAGATGTGCAGCGAACTGGCTTCTAGTTTCCTTTCTACCTCATTTCTTGGTTATAGGTATCACATTCATTATTTTGCAATCTGATGGCACCTTTCCAGAATCTAGGGAATTTTGGAAAATTTAACCTTCTTTATCTCCTAATGCAAATTTCTACCCATGTCATATTTACTTATAGAAAACTCAGTTTCAAGTGTATGCCATTGACACCTAATGTCCTCAACTTTCTAGACACCCAATACTCAACTTAATTAAATTAGTCTCACACACATTCACATGCACACCCACAGCCACAAACCTGTTTCACAGAATAACACAATAAGCCCCAAAAATATATATTTAAAAATAATGTTTTCTTCACACCTCCAACCTCATGGAAAAATGAAATGTCAAAACTTCAAAAAGACGGTTTAATTTTCTCGACCGATTTTGCATTACTTACTGTATTCATTTCTTCACACAAAACTATTACAATGCATCTACAATCTCAGTCGCCACTTTTTTTGAGATCCTAGAATGAAGTCCATCAGGATATTAAAACTGATGAGCTATGAGTTCTAATAATTTTCTCAGTACCCTTTCCCTCATGATTTTGTTTGTTCCCTTTCACCTCCTGATTTACAATTATTTTCCTTATTGTCCATTCTTAGTTCCCCATTCTCACTCTCTGGAGGACCAGCACTAACTTTCCTTACACGTTTCGTTTTTAAATGCCTGTAGAAACTTGTACTCTGTTTTTATATTTCTATTTAGCTTTCTCTCAAACTCCCCCCTTATTAATAATTTTGTCATTCTTTGCGCTTCTTTATATTCTGTCCAAGCTTCTGGCCTGCCACTCAGCTTTGCGGAATTACATCCTTAAGGAGTCTTCAGAAAAGGCAGTAGTAAAAAAGAAGACAGATGTTAAAACAGTGGCAAATTTGCAATTCTAATCATAACTGACTATACTGGGGGAAATGGCCCAGGGTATTCAAGGGAATTCTTCCTTGAATAGTGCGGGTCATGTTACTGGAGGTTATAAATGTTTTATGCTTTCTCTTAATCCGCCAACAAAACAAGTGAACAAATTAATATCTTGAGAGCCACTGGGGCAGTTAATAATAATGATCTTTATTGTCACAAGTAGGCTTACATTTGGGTACACAGAATGTCCAAATTACCTAATCGCACATCTTTCGGGACTTGTGGGAGGAAACGGGAGCACCCGGAGGAAACCCATGCAGACACGGGGCGAACGTGCAGACTCCACACAGAGTGACCCAAGCCAGGCCAAATGGTTTAATGAATGAGTAAGTAATAATAGAGCATCTTTATGATACTCAAGAACCTGTTCCATTGTGTAAAGTAAATTTAAGAAGTGGCTTAGGAAATGGAATAGTTACTGTGGCAATTGTTCTGAGGTTACCGATGGAAGGGACAGATTTTATGATGGATAATTATTTGAAATTCTTTTTGTTTTAATTTAGAGTACTCAATTTTTTTTTGCCAATTCAGGGGCAATTTAGCGTGGCCAATCCACCTAACCTGCACATCTTTGGGTTGTGGGGGTGAAATCCACATAGACACGGGGAGAATGTGCAAACTCCACACGGACAGTGACACAGGGCCGGGATTCAAACCCGGGTCCTCAGCACCGCAGTCCCAGTGCTAACCACTGCGCCACATGCCACCCTTATTATTTGAAATTCTTAGCATCTCTGAGAGTTTTGAGAGAGCCAGTTGGTATAAGAGAAACAGATTTTGCAGCAAGATTTCATAGTAGCTAGAACCCATGTTTCTAAGGCTAGACAGGATGACGTGGATAAACAACTAGCCCAGGACAATAAAAGCTAGTATCAGAGATGCAAGGATGTTCAAGGATGCATGAGGAACTAGGTTCTGCTAAAGAAAAGCTGATCAGTGTAGTGAGCCAACTTTCATGCATGGAAGATGAGTTTGCCAGTGAAAAACAAGAACTGGCGAGAACACTGGAGTGTCCTTTATAGGAATTAGAACATTTGAAAGAGGACTTGAGCCATCTAAACGATAAACGTTTTGAAGCACATTCAACAAAGATAGATCTTCAATTATAACTTGGTGAACTTCATGTATCAGTTTAGTATTAGGTATCATGAAATGCCCCTTAAACAAGATGAATCAGAACAGGTTGCTGAATGCCGAATTCCAAACAAGACTGATGAACCGTTAGAAATTGGTGTGAAAAGAGCAGTTAAACCCTTGAACTCCAATGCAATCTGGAGAACAGAAAGAAGGAGATGTGCAGCATAGAGGAGCATATCCAGACTTTAAAAGCAGCTGAGGGAAATTTTAAGAAACAGATTGAGGATCCATCAAGTAAATTGAAAAAGTCTATGGAGCAGTCAGCAGGCATGGAAGAAAGATTCTGAAATGAACAAAATGCCCTTATGCAGTTGCTAAGTATGTATAAGGGCTTCACAGATGACTCTGAAACAAAGGCAACTGAACTCACCAGAGCAGTTGCTAAGCTGATTGGAAAGGTAATAATCTTGGTAATAATTATTGGGAGATAAGAGAGTAAACAAATATTTGGATGAAATAGTGAAGGAGATGGAGATGAAGGTTTTTGTTTCAAGCATCAGCAAGAGTATGAATATATGCAAAAGGCTGGAGCATATCTCTTGGATAAGCTAGAAAATTACTTGTGCAAAGGGAAAACGAGTCCCTAGGTGCACATTTATTCATCTGCTTTTGATCAAAACAATGAAACGAGAAAATCTGTTATGGAGGAAGTGAGTGAAAAAGATCATTTTGAAGCTGGTTGTCAATCAGATAGCGATGGTTTCCACAGAAACCTTAGAGGACACATTAAAGGCATAACTCCATTAATAGTGGATAAAAGTAAGAGAAACGCTATGTTCTTCAGTATTAAAGTTGAGAAACCTATGTGAAAGTTGTTTGTGTCATATAGCGTGACTAATATGCATCCAAACGTGAAGAGGAGGATATTGCCAGAGTATTGGTTTACAGTTACACCAAAAAGGCTGAAAACCTATGGCACACAATAGAAATACAAACTGGTCAAGATGTTGCTAATATAGACTTTAATCTATTTCCACTATTTTTGGTTGACAGGAAAAGATTATGGGGAAAAAAACAAGTAATTGTTGATGTTCAATACAGAGTTTAAAGAAAGCATGTAGGAGAAAAGACCAGTTCTGATTTAAGATCATTCTGTAATATTTGAATCCTGCTATTCCTATTTGTCACATATACTTGTTTTTGTTTGGGATCAGCCTTTATAACTTTATAGTGTGAAATGTGTAATTGTGGAACAGTACGAAACACGTTATTTGTTAGAAATTTATGATATTAAGTAATTCTTGAAAATAAATTATAAAGCCATTGGAAAGAAACCTTCACTGAAATGGGAAAAAAATGAAATGAAAATCGCTTATTGTCACAAGTAGACTTCAAATGAAGTTACTGTGAAAAGCCCCGAGTCGCTACATTCCGGCGCCTGTTCGGGGAGGCTGGTACGGGAATTCAACCATGCTGCTGGCCTGCCTTGGTCTGCTTTAAAAGTCAGCTATTTAGCCCTGTGCTAGTTTTCTTTTCTTTCTCCCAAAGGATCTCATGTCAAGAAATAGGAACGTACCTGATTTGCGAGCGGAGGTCAAGAACTACAAGTCCTGACACCCCCAGAGATTTGCACACATATGTGAATTGAGAGCAGGCTGTGCATGTACAGTTCAACATTGTGAGATCTTTGGGTTGGGGACAAGTGCCCTGAGCGCCTTTGTGGGAAAAAATGGCATGAAAACCTGATCATGGGACCCAGGGGTTGGGTGCCATAACACAATGGAGTCCTGGACAGGGAACAGAGAGAAGAGAGATAAAGGGAACCCAGGCAGAAGGAATCCAGAGAGAGTGGGAAGGGATAAATTCCAGAGAGAGAGAGAGAAAACCGAGGAAGGAGTCAATGGGAAGATATCACTGGTAGGAACCACCAGGGAGAGAAACCACTTGGGAGGGGAGCAAAAAATTAGGCTAAAAGCAGTAAAGATGCTGCAGCTGATCGGCTCCAAGTAGTGAGGGCTCAGAGGAAGACCTGGAGAGTTGAAAAGGCAGTAGAAGGCTATTGACTCTGTACTACTGGCTGCTGAGGTAAAGGTAATCCTTTAGAGTAGTGGCGTTCTGCTCAGCATGGCTGAAGAGCTCGACTTGTATCTGTGAGGAACATAAACTCAGCAATTCAAGGGAATGTAGTCTTGCAAGATGAGATTGAAAACCTGGGAGGTGAGAAGTTATTGAGGCAGTCTGAGTTGGAGAGACTTTTGAAGGGAATTCCAAGGCTAGATCTTTAAAATGGAAGGCTGACGATTTGTGACCCATCATAAATGAGATAGCTTCCATGAGATTGTGCAACCCACATTGAACACTGATGTTTCAACAGGTAGATGAGAAATCCATGGGATCTGCCTTAGTCATATCTGCCTTTAATATGCAGTGTTGCATGTTCCACCTCACTTTTCCTGTTAATTCACATGTACCTCATTTTGATTCTCAATGTTAAGAGTATGAGATAAATATTGCAAATTGTTTTACTCTTTTGATTGTGTATGGTGTTTATTTATTTTTGTTCAAAAACCATGGAATCTTGAGGCTTTATTCTCTTATACTATATCTGGGATCTCAAACTTTGTCTCCTTTAAATAAAAAAGTTATTCATCGCTAGCCAGTTTGTAACATTAATTTGAGTGTCTTGTCCAGGATCATAACAAATCGGATAAAGTATGGAAAAATAGGGAAGTCTTACTACAACTGTATAGGGCATTGGTGAGACCACATCTGGAGTACTGTGTACAGTTTTTGATCTTCTTACTTAGGGAAGGATATACTTTAATTGGAAGCAGGTCAAAGAAGGTTCACTAGGCTGACACCCCAGGGTGAAAGAGTTGTCTCATCACGAAAGGTTGAGCAGGTGTTCAGAAGGAGAGGTACTCTTCTTGAAACATATAAGATTCTGAGGGGGCTTTGATACGGAGAGGATGTTTTGTCTCCTGGGCGAATCAAGAACTGGGGGCACAGTTTAAATAGGGTTGTCCCATTTAAGATAGAGACGTGGAAGAAATTGATGAGAAAGGGCAACACAGTAGCACAGTGGTTTCTGTGAGGCGTCTGCACATTCTCCCCGTGTCTGCGTGAGTTTCCTCCGGGTGCTCCAGTTTCCTCTTACAGTCCAAAGACGTGCAGGTTATGTGGATTGGCCATGATAAATTGTCCTTAGTGGCCAAAAAGGTTAGGAGGGGTTATTGGGTTACGGGGATAGGGTGGAAGTGAGGGCTGAAGTGGGTCAGTGCAGACTTGATGGGCCGAATGGCCTTCATCTGCACTGTATGTTCTAAATTGTTCTCTCTTTGGAATGCTCTCTTCTAGTGGGGAGTGAAGGCTGGGTCATTGAGTATATTCAAGGCTGAGATAGGCAGATTTTTGATTAACAAGGGAGTCAAAGGTTTTTAAGAGGATAGACAGGAAGGTAAGAATTGAGGCCACAGTCAGAATGGGCAACATGGTAGCACAGTGGTTAGCACTGTGGCTTCACAGCGGCAGAGTCCCAGGTTCGATTCTCGGCTGGGTCACAGTCTGTGTGGTGTCTGCACGGTCTTCCTGTGTCTGAATGGGTTTCCTCCGGGTGTTCCGGTTTCCTCCCAAAAGATGTGCTGCTAGGTAATTTGGGCATTCTAAATTCTTTCCCTGTGCACCTGAACAGGTGCTGGAATGTGGTAACTTGGGGCTTTTCACAATAACTTCATTGCAGTGTAAGCCTACTTGTGACAATAAAGATTTTTATTATCAGCTGTTGATGTTATTGAAAGGTCAGGCTGGGTGGGATATTCCTGCTGTCACTTCTTATGACTTCTTATGATCTTATGGCAAGTTGGCACTTGTTATCTCTTTTGGTCTCTGATGCGACCATCAATTCACGCGAAACCAATAGTAGAAGTAAACTGTGGCTTTAATCAACTAGACCAGTGCCTGCCTGCGTCTGGTCTGCTAATGAGAGCCGCCTACAGGGAGACTGCTCTTTATACCTCCCCTCAAGGGGTTGAGCCAGGGGCGGAGCCTGCAAGGTACCAACATGATACATTACAGATAATACCTTACAATGGTCCATAGGTGGAGCCCACATGGGCAACAGCGTGATACAGTTATATACCTGGTGAATGGTTACTGCAATACGTTCACCAGTCTCCTTTGTTTGCACCCCTGTAGTGTGCACCCACCCCACTCCTTTATTATTAATGGAGACCAGAGCTGTGCAGTGCTCAAGTGTGGCATAACCAAGGGTCGATATAAGGTACTTTTCCGTTTGGTCTGCTTTAGTTAAGGCCTTCCTAACCGGTGTTATTAACTTTCAGTGAGCTATGTATTGGTAATCACAGATCTTTAGGCTCATCTAACTCATTTAGCTTCTAAAGAAGCCACATTGGGCTCGGAAAGCTAAGCTTGTTTCTCTCTGGCCAGACGCTGCTGAACTTTTCCAGCATTTTCTTTTTTTAAATTCCATTTTGATTTTGATTTTGCAGATGGCCTCAGATCTCCTTATTTTTCAACCCCAAATGTAATCTCTGCCCTTCTGCAGGGTTGTCAGTGTTGTCATTCCGGGGTCCCGCCAACTGCCGGCGCGCTCGGGATCCCGCCAACTGCCGGCGGCTGGGAGGCGCGCCGCGCGCCCCCGCTCGGGGTCCCGCGGCCCCGCGCCCTCGGGAACCCGCACAGCCCCGGTCTGGGGAAGATGGTGGTCAGGATCAGGCCTCGGAAAGTCGCTCGGAGATACCGGGCGGCCGCGGCCGCTGCCGTCGCCATCCTGATCGTGCAGACCCTGGCGGTCTGGAGCTTCAGCGGCCTGGAGAGTGAGCAGGAGGTAAGACCGGGAGGGGGACGATGCAGCGGCGGGCGGGCGAGTGGACGGATGAGGGTGGGTAGGAGCAGGCGAGGGGTGGGGGTGTTGAGGGTAGGCGGGAGGGGGGGGGGTTGAGGGTAGGCGGGAGGGGTGGGGGGGTTGAGGGTAGGCGGGAGGGGTGGGGGGGTTGAGGGTAGGCGGGAGGGGTGGGGGGGTTGAGGGTAGGCGGGAGGGGTGGGGGGGTTGAGGGTAGGCGGGAGGGGTGGGGGGGTTGAGGGTAGGCGGGAGGGGTGGGGGTGTTGAGGGTAGGCGGGAGGGGTGGGGGGGTTGAGGGTAGGCGGGAGGGGTGGGGGGGTTGAGGGTAGGCGGGAGGGGTGGGGTGGTTGAGGGTAGGCGGGAGGGGTGGGGAGGTTGAGGGTAGGCGGGAAGGGTGGGGAGGTTGAGGGTAGGCGGGAAGGGTGGGGAGGTTGAGGGTAGGCGGGAAGGGTGGGTGGGTTGAGGGTAGGCGGGAGGGGTGGGGGGTTTGAGGGTAGGTGGGAGGGGTGGGCCGGGTTGAGGGTAGGTGGGAGGGGTGGGGGGGGGTTGAGGGGTGGGGGAGTTGAGGGTAGGCGTCAGGGGTGGGGGGTTGAGGGTAGATGGGAGGAGTGGGGGGGATGAGGGTGGGTAGGGGGGGCGAGGGTAGGGGGGATGAGGGTAGGCGGGAGGAGTGGGGGAATGAGGGTCGGCGGAAGTGGTGGGGGGGATGAGGGTCGGCGGAAGTGGTGGGGGGGGGATGAGGGTCGGTGGAAGGGGTGGGGGGGGATGAGGGTCGCTGGAGGGGTGGGGGGGGGGGATAAGGGTAGGCAGGAGGAACACAGGGGAACCAAAAGAGAAAATGCTGGTAAATCTCAGCCGGTCTGACAGCATCTCTAAGGAGAGAAAAGAGCTAACGTTTTGAGTCCAGATGACCCTTTGTCACAGCTAAAAGGCAATAAAAAGTGGGAGATATTTACACGGTAGGGTGAGGGAATGAAAGATGAATCAAAGCCAGCCACAGAAACCAAGGGGAAGAGTGCTAATGGCAGTCCCCAGAGAGAGTGAAAGGCCAAACTGCAGAGAAACTAAATTCGGAGGGTAAGCTGTTACAGATGTAGATGTTGAGGGGGAGGGGAACATGGGTAGGAGAGAGGTAAAATGAGAAAAAGGGGAGAAGGGGGAAGCAAAGGGGAGAATAGGTAAGGAAAGGGGGATTAGATTGGGGGGAAATATATATAAAGAAAGACAAAGAAATAAAAAGTAAGAGACAGTTAAAATGAAATGGAATGAAAACAATGGGGTTGAGGTGGGGTAGAGCTAATCATCTGAAGTTGTTGAATTCGATGTTGAGACCGGAAGGCTATAAGCTCTACCCCACCGACCCCTTTGTTTTCATTCTATTTCATTTTTACTGTCTTTTACCTTTTATTTTTTTCTTGTCTTTCTTTATATATGTATTTTCCACCACACTTTCCCCTATCTTATCCCCCGTTTCTGTCCTCCTTCTCATTTTACCTCCCTCCCACCCATGTCCCCCATCCCCACACATCTACATCTGTAACAGCTTATCCTCTAATTTTAGTTTCTCTGCTGTTAGGCCTTTCACACCTTTTATTCACTCTGGGGCCTGGCCTTAGCACTCTTTCCCTTGGTTTCTGTGGCTGGCTATGACTCATCTTTCATTCCCTCACCCTACTGTATAAATATCTCCCACAAAGGTTCATCTGGACTCAAAACGTTAGCTCTTTTCTCTCCTTACAGATGTTGTCAGACCTGCTGAGATTTTCCAGCATTTTCTCTTTTGGTTTCAGATTCCAGCATCCGCAGTAATTTGTTTTTAACATAGAGTAGGGTGAGCTCCTTGGGTTGGGGAGGTACAGGTATCAGGGTGGGATGGACTGCAAGGTGTAGGGGATGGGGAGAGAGAGGGAAGATGACAGAATGGTATTGTCACTGGTCTAGTAATCCAGCAACCCAAGTTAAGGGCAGCATGGTAGCACAAGTGGATAGCACTGTGGCTTCACAGAGCCAGGGTCCCAGGTTCGGTTCCCTGCTCGGTCACTGTCTGTGCGGAGTCTGTACATTCTCCCCGAGCCTGCGTGGGTTTCCTCCAGGTGCTCCGGTTTCCTCCCACAGTCCAAAGGCATGCAGGTTAGGTGGATTGGCCGTGCTAAATGGCCCTTAGTGTCCAAAAAGGTTAGGAGGGGTTATTTGAGTTACGGGGATAGGGTGGAAGTGAGGGCTTAAGTGGGTCGGTGCAGACTCGATGGGCCGAATGGCCTCCTTCTGCACTGTATGTTCTATGATCTGGGGACCGGCTTTCAAATCCAACTGCTGCAGATGATGTAATTTGAATTCATTAAAAATATTGAGTTTAAAGGCAAATGATGACCGTATCACTGGTCATTATCGTGAACGCCCATATGGTTCATCAGTATCCTTTCGGGAGGGAAATCTGCTGTCCTTGCCTGGCCTGGCCTACATGCGACCCCAGGCTTCTCAGCTGCGTGGTTGACTCCTAAATGCACTCTGAAATTGCCCAGCAGTTGTATCAGATTGCTTAAAAACGTTCAAGATGCAAACATTGGGGAGCTGTATCACAGACTGGTCAAGCAACAACGTAACATAGGCATACTCATGGAATCATACCTTACAGATAATGTCCCTATCACCATCCCTGTGTATGTCCTGGCAATTATACAACTCACTGGAGGAGGCGCCGCAAATCTCCAGCTTTAATGAAAGTGTGGCCCAGCACATCATTACAAAAGATACGGCTGAAGTTTATATTGCGTGGGGAAGAATGGAGGTGGGTAGGGGGTGAGAGGGGAATGGAGGTAGGTGAGTGAGAGGAATGGAGGTAGGTAGGGAGTGAGAGGGTTGGGAGCGTGAGGGTGAGGCAGGACATTGAGAGTGAGAATTGTGAGACAGGAGTTGGAGGGGCTAGGGGGTGAGGAGACCGCGCGGGAGGTGGAGTGAGGGAGAAGGGGGGCAATGAGGGGCGAGAGGGTGGACAGGAGAACGGGAGAGGGTGGGGATGTGAGAAGGGGCGAGAGGGTGGGGGGGCAGAGAAGGGGCAAGAGGGTGGGGGGAGGAGAAGGGTTGAGAGTGTGGGGGGATGAGAAGGGCAGGGTGTGTATGAGGAGGGGAGGGTTGGGGTGGAGAGGAGGAGGAGTGCAGGGGTGAAGAAAATGGAGAAGAGTGGGTCGGGGTGAAGAGAGTGTGAGTGAAGGGGAGGGTGTGCCGGAAGGGAGGGCTAGTGAGGGGGAGGGATGGGGGAAGGAGAGGGAGTGAAGAGAGAGGAATGGAGGGGAGAGCGAGAGGGAGAGATGTTAGAGTCTGAAAGGAAAAAGACGGGAAGGCGAGAGACAAATTGGAAGAGATCAAAATAAAATGGAGGTCGGTGTTAAGAATCCTGCTGATATTACCAGCAAGATGTCTCAAAACCCTGTAGGAATACTTGAAACACTGGTTCTTAGTATTTTTGTTTGGAATTGTGTGAGGAACAATGTCCAGCCCAGTGGTGGGAGTGGGAGAAGGAAAAGCAGTAAATAATGCTGAATTAGCGAGTAGAATGTGTGGGTGAAGACATAGACACTGAGCTGTAAAAATGTGATCAGGCAAATTATTTTCGGATGATTTTTACACGGGTGGTGGCAGCAGGTTCAATTGAAGCATTCAGAAGGGAATTAGACTGTGATCTGAAAAGGACGAATGTGCAGGGTCAGAGGAAAATGGCACTGTGAATTGTTCATTTGGAGAGCCTGTGCTGACACAATGGGCCGAATGGCCACCTCCTGCACTGTAACAATTCTGAAAATTGTGAGAGGAGTGAAAGTTTGTGAACAGCCATTAGAAGGCTGGTGAGGATAATGGTGGTTAGTGCGCAGCAGTTAATGGGTTAAGGATACAAGTGACCCATTTCTGGGTAAGTAACAGTTTGTGTAGAGTGGAGTTTAATAGTTTGAGAAATTACTTTTGGAGTTTGGTTGCATTGGGAGTGAGATCCAAGCTTGGGCAGAAGATGTTACAGAGATGGACGGTGGCAGTCTTGATGGGCCAGATTTGAGCCTGAGCTTGGATGAGGCCATAGGACTGCAGCATTGCATACTCCCCGATTCAGCCTGAATGAGAAGTGGGAAGGGGTATTGGAATCAGAGACTTAAAGGTGTAATGTTCTAAGACAAGCTGAACTTAATGGCTTAATGTTAAACTGCAGAAAGTTCTGGCACATTCATAACCTGTTGGACAAATGGTGATTGGCATGGCATTGGGGTTCAAGAGCTCAAGTTTGATGTCAATTGCACACTGATATTAGCTGAACTGGTAGCACAGAATGGGAGGGGATCAAGGAGTGTGACGGAGATAACTGACAGAACTGTTGATAGTTAGGGAGAAACGGATAGATGGAGAATGAGGTGGATGTTGGGTATAGAGGTGGTCAGAGGGCTGTGTTGGGAGAGAGCCTTATGAATACAAACTGGATGCCAAACTCATCAAATCACATGGAGCTCTAATCATTTTTAAGAGTGGGATTCACCTGAGTGGATAATGTTTTTTTAAAAACCAATTCTCAAATGGGGGAATTACATCTGGTGTGTGGGATTTGAGGGGTACAAACATCAATCTTAAACAGGGTTCCATTGGAGCTGTTGCAGTGAACAAACAACACGTGTAGCACCTGCTGTGATCATGCTGGATGTCTGTACTGTGTTAAGCACCTTTTTGGATTTTAAATGAATGATGCCTGCTTTTAAATTAAGATATTGTGTTGCCTATAGAGTCTACGAAGTGGTGGCTGATGTCGGTGGGCTATGAAGAGAACTGACGTTATGTACTGTTAGAGTTTTTATATTGTTTGTTTTAAAAATAAATCAATTAGCCCTTCTGTGGTGCTGCTCGAGGTAAATTGGATGATGCGTTATTTCCTAACGACTGGAGAGTTAGACGACCATGAGTGATGGACTATTCTGCTGCTAAGGTGGAGCTGTGTTTAATGTGACCTCTTCTAAAGCTGCAAAGCAGAAATCCCGAGGGCACTTGGAGGATAATTGCTATAGCTGAGGCTTTGTAAATTTACAACTCGAGGCCTGGAGAAACCAACGTGAAATGATTGCCTTTTTATATTTTCTACACTATAAAGTCTGGTGGACTCGAAGCTTTTTATATATGAAATTGGTTTAAGTTTCAGCCTTCGTAAATGCTGTGAGCAATAGGTTGTGGCCTCCCACTCTGACAATTTGATTGACACTTTAGAGTAAGTGCTGCCCCACACTTAGCTGAACGGTAGAAAGACTTTCACAATTTCAGCATATTCCAAAACACTGCATAACCTAGAATGTAGTTTTGAATCGTCACTGTTGTAATGTAGAAAATAACAGCCATTTGTGCAGAGCCAGCTCCCACAAACAGCAATCTGCTAATGATCAGACCATTTCTTTTAGATGGTATGTTAAGCACTCTCAGGAGGATGGAAAAGGTACCATGGCAGTATTCAAAGATAAACAGGAGAGTTTACCCATAACCAAAGACATAAAAAAAACTACAAACTTATTTGTTATATTTGGTGTTTGTGGACATGTATAATCTGTAAATTTTGCTCCTATGTTTGCTTACAAAATAATATTAATTGCACTTTGATAGTGATTCATTAACTATGAAGTGCTTTGGGATAAGCCTAAGGATGTGAAAGATACTATAGAAATAAAAAACCCTTCTTTAGGTTGCCCTGTAGAACAGTTGTGTTTGAAATGAAATGCAAATTGAAATAACTGTTCCATCACTTTCTCCCTGATATTGCTCTAGAATCTTACCACCCATTTGGCTAGCTCTGAAAGAACTGTTCAATCAATCCAACACTCCTTGTTTTTCGCCATTGCCTGCAAATGTTTCCTTTTCAAGTATTTGTCCAATTCCTTTTTGAAAGTTCCCATTGAATGTGCTGCCACCACCTTTCAGGCAGCACCTTCCAGATCATGATAACTCGCTATCCAAATTTCTCCTCATTTCCCGCACCCACGATTCTTCTGCCAATTATCTTTTTCTCTGGTTATCACCCTCTAATTATTTTCTAATTATTGACCCTAACAAAATCCTTGGTAGTTTTTGTATATTTTTTGCATGGTGTCGCTGGCAAAGCCAGCATTTATCGCCCACCCCTAATTTATTTGAACTGAATGGCTTTCTTGACCATTACAGAGGGCAACCGCATTGCTGTACGCCTGGAGTCACATGTAGGCCGGATTGAGTAAGGATGGCAGATTTCCTTCCTTAAAGATCGTCGTGAACCAGATAGGGTTTTGCAATCATCAATGATGGGTGTCATGATCACCATTACCGAAACTAGCTTTATGTTCCAAATTTATTCATTGAATTTAAATTCCACCAGCTGCCATGATAGCATTGTAACCTCTCTTTTCTCTCTCTCTCTCCTACACCCCCCCCCCCCCCCCCCCCCCCCCCCCCAAAAGTAGTACTCGCGTGTACCTCTGGATGATCGTTCAATACATTGCCACTACCCCTATCTCCCCAGCAATGTCGGTATCTCTGGGTCTCTCTGAAGATAAGGGCTTGTTGTTTTCACCTGGCTCATGACACTTGCGATCAGTCCTGAACTAACACCACATGATGGACCTAGAATGACAACAAGAAAACAATGGATTAGGTTTATCACCATCCCTTTTTTTATTTTTAAATTTTTTTTAAATTCTCCTTTTTCACATTTTCTCCCACATTTACACCCATCAACAAATAACAATAATCAGCAAGATATGTCAATCCCCATAATAACAACGATCCCATCTGCCCACCAACCCCCAAACCTCAACCCGCATGTTTACATAAACAAATGACAAAAAGGAATCTGGGATTACCAGTAGTCACCCTTAATCTACACAGGCCCCCCCCCCAAAGTCTCCAGCTCCTCCCGTCCACTGCCTCTTGTAAAACATCTCCTCCCAACCTCGGTTCCTTCCCCCCAACTTTCCACCCCGGCTAGACCACTCTGACCCTGTTCTGCCAGGCTCCGAGGTCCGCAGCCCCTCCCCCCACCTCACTCCCGTTCACTGGCCAGCTTAAACCGGCCAGCGTGGAGGCCCCCGCCCAGATCCCCTTCCCCCTTGCCCGGCCCTAGGAAAGCCCAAAGATCCCCTTTTAGCACACAAACCCCGCATATCCATCTACACCCCAAAGAGCCCTCATTTCGAGTGAAAGTCCCGTCCCTTCCCTTGTCCAAATGTATACAACATTGGCTCCTTTAGCCTCTATACCCGCGCGCAGTGATACAAAAAAGAAGAAAATACAGTCATGAGGTTACATCGGCACATGGCCATTCCTCAATTTGTCAGTTCTGCCACAGTCCTGCTTTCGCAAACTCCTCCGCTGCTTCTGCCGTTCCAAAATAAAAGTCCCTGAGCTTGTAAGTCACCCTCAGCTTCGCTGGATATACAATGCCGCAACGCACCTTGCTAATGTACAGTGCCCTCTTCACCCGGTTGAAGGCAGCCCGCCTCCTCGCCAGCTCCACCGTAAAGTCCTGGTATACACGTATACCAGCTCCAGCCCACTGCACCACCCGCTTCTGCTTGGCCCAGCTCAGGACCTTCTCCTTCACACTGTACCTACGGAAGCGCAGAGTCACTACCCTTGGCGGCTCACTCGCCTTTGGTACAGGCCTCCACGACCGATGCGCCTGATCCAGTTCATATCGGGAGGGATCCTCCCCCTTCCCCAATAGTTTTGCCAGCATCGCGGCAAAATACTCAGTCGGCTTCGGTCCTTCAACTCCTTCGGGCAGCCCCACAATCCTCAAATTCTCTCGCCTGGATCTGTTTTCCAGCTCTTCCATTTTTCCTCGCAGATCCTTGTTAGTGCCCATCACCTTCCGCATCTCCTTCCCCATCGAGGCAAGTTGATCACCGTGCTGCAATAACGACTCATCCACTTCCTTCAGCGCCTCCCCTTGCTCTCGCACCTCTGCCACTGCGCTCGCCACCTCCGCCCTCACCGGGGAAACCGCCACCTCCATCAGCACACTCAAAACCTCCCTCATCTGCTTCCTCACCGTCTCCATGCATTTCGCAATCTGCGCCAACTGCTTTTCGAACTCCGCAGCCATCACCGTAGTTATTTCTTCAGCCGTAAGCAATGCGGCCTCCTCTGATGCTCCAGCCTCCATTTTCCTTGGTGACCCCGTGGTGACCTTTCCACCCCCCGACGGACCTTCAGCTGTTTTTTTTTACGGCCGTTTTTTTGCTCACCCTCGACATTTTTGTTTTTTTACTGTGCCGCCTCTGTGCCTTCTCCCTGCTTTTGCCGTCTCCGTGGACCCTGGGACCGGGCTTAATGCCCCGAAAATGCCGTTCCCGAACTGAGGCTCTCCATTGTGCGGCCGCCTCCCGCCCGCCGTCACCGGAAGTCCCATCACCATCCCTTTTTAAGTGAAAATGCCAACTTTAAAGTGTTTGTTTGATTTGTAGAAATGGCATTGGTAAATCAACAGGCGTCGGAATGTGGCGACTAGGGGCTTTTCACAGTCTCTTCATCCTTGTGACAATAAAAGGTTATTTTAGGGCGGCACGGTCGCATTGTGGTAGCACAATTGATTCACAGCTCTAGGGGCCCAGGTTCGATTCCCGGCTTGGGTCACTGTCTGTGTGGAGTCTGCACGTTCTCCCCGTGTGTGCGTGGATTTACTCCGGGTGCTCCGGTTTCCTCCCACAGTCCAAAGATGTGCAGGTTAGGTGGATCGGCCATGATAAATTGCCCTCCGTGTCCAAAATTGCCCTTAGTGTTGGGTGGGGTTACTGGGTTATAGGGATAGGGCGGAGGTGTTGATCTTGGGTAGGTGCTCTTTCCAAGAGCCGGTGCAGACTCGATGGGCCAAATGGCCTCCTTCTGCACTGTAAATTCTATGATAACAGCAGATGCTGAGGATGGATGACTGAGGGAGCTGGATTGACATAATTAGAGATACAGTCAGTAACATGGAGTTGCTGGGTGGGAGAAGTTGTTAAGTGACTGAGGGAACTGGGGTAAAATCAGTGGAGATGGTCAGTAACACGGTGCTGGAGGAGGGAGCATGGTTACATAGTGAGGTGTGAGGAAGCCACCTTAACATCGGTATGGAAATAGTCAGTAACACATGGCCCTGGGAGCAGCGGGGTTACTGAGTGACATAGCGAGAGAGCTGGATTAACACCTTCCTCCCAACCATTTTCACACAATATTGCTTTACTAATTATAATGTATACAGTACAATCTGTTTAGTTTTCACCGGCTCTGTGACTTAAGCCAACTGCATTGAGGATTTTGTCATTGGTAGTTGCTTTGAAAAAAATCTTGAAAACATTAGTCACTACGTGCCTTGTCAGAATATACAATTTTTGCACTAGATTAATTCCTGAGGATCAGCTGACCACTCCTGTCACTGGACCATGTGTCACCCATAACCAGGAACGCACTCTTTCTTGCCCAGTATCCATGCTGATTTTACTGCCACCCTTCCCATCCTGCATACTCCATAATCTGAATGAATCCAAACCTCTGTTGCCTATGTCCTAAGCCTATTCACCCATTACCCTATGCTTTCTGACACACATTAGCTCCCATTGAGACAGCACACCTTTTTCGAAATTCTCATCCTTGTGTTCGTATCCCATCAAAAGCTTTGTCCCTCTCTATTTCTGTAGTCTCCTCCATTCTGACAATCTCCAGTCATGTCTCCGTCAACAATTTTAATCGTTCCAACATTGGTGGCTATGCTTTCACACATACTTTGTATTCTTTCCTTAATCCCTTTCTACTCTCCACATTCCACCTTTAACACACTCCGTAAACCCAACCTTGAAAGTAACCAATCACAATATCTACCCCAATGTTATACAGTGACAGACCTGGCCTCACCAGTACTGTACCCCAGTGTTATACAGTGATAGACCTGCCCTCACCAGTACTATACCCCAATGTTATACAGTGACAGTCCTATACCCACCAGTACTGTATCCCAGTGTTATACAGTGACAGACCTGGCCTCACCAATACTGTACCCCAGTGTTATACAGTGATAGACCTGCCCTCACCAGTACTATACCCCAGTGTTATACAATGACAGTCCTGTACCCACCAGTACTGTACCCCAGTGTTATACAATGACAGTCCTGTACCCACCAGTACTGTACCCCAGTGTTATACAGTGACAGGACTGTACCCACCAGTACTGTACCCCAGTGTTGTACAATGACAGTCCTGTACCCACCAGTACTGTACCCCAGTGTTATACAATGACAGGACTGTGCCCACCAGTACTGTACCCCAGTGTTATACAGTGACAGTCCTATACCCACCAGTACTGTATCCCAGTGTTATACAGTGACAGTCCTATACCCACCAGTACTGTATCCCAGTGTTATACAATGACAGTCCTGTACCCACCAATACTGTACCCCAATGTTATACATAGAACATAGAAAATACAGCACAGAACAGGCCCTTCGGGCCACGATGTTGTGCCGAACCTTTGTCCTAGATTAATCATAGATTATCATTGAATTTACAGTGACAGTCCTGCATCCACCAGTACTGTACCCCAGTGCTATACAGTGACAGTCCTATACCCACCAGTACTGTATCCCAGTATTATACAGTGACAGACCTGTACCCACCAGTACTATAACCCAGTGTTATACATTGATAGACCTAGATCCATCAGTTTTGTACCACATGTTATAGAGTGACAGACCATGTATCCACCAGTATTGTACTCCAGTGTTATATGATGACAGATCTATACCCACCAGTACTACCTGATGGTAATTCCTCATCTTGAGGATGTTTCTTTCTTGCAGCTGGCTGGGTGGAAGTGAGATCTCATCGTTGGCTGTGAATTCGCAGGTAGCTTTAGATGAACTCTACTTTAGCCTTGCAGTCTCTCCTACAGTGAGGACATCAGTTGTCAGCTAGTAGAGGTGGTGGTGGAAATTAGCTTGAGCAGCTGCTCTCTCTTTCCATCTCACTTGCTGTTCTCTCTCTGGCTTCTCTTGTTGATTGGAACGTCATGACATCATTTTGACAACAGATTTGGGTGCAAAGTTAGCTCATGGAATAAAAGACAATTGCAACATGGATACAAAATTGGCTGAATGATGGGAAACAGCAATGGTGAATGGTTTCTTGTAGAGTTCCTGCTCTTGATACATATTAATGACCTAGACTTTGGTGTACTGGGCACAATTTCAAAATTTGCAGATGACACAAAACTTAGAAGTATTGTGAGGAGGATAGTGTAAACTTCAAAATGACATAAATATATTAATTTTAATCTTTATTGTCACAAGTAGGCTTACATTAGCACTACAATGAAGTTACCGTGAAAAGCCTCCAGTTGCCACATTCCAGCGCTTGTTTGGGTACACGGAGGGAGAATTCAGAACGTCCAAATTACCTAATAGCACGTCTTTCAGGACTTGTGTGAGGAAACCGGAGCACTCGGAGGAAACCCACGCAGACATGGGGAGAACGTGCAGACTCCGCACAAACAGTGACCCAAGCCGGGAATCGAACCTGGGACCCTGGCGCTGCGAAGCAACTTTGAAGGAATGGGTAGACAAGTGACAGGTGCAATTCAGTGTAGAGCGAGGTGATTAATTTTTCTGGGAAGAAGGTGTAGCGACAGTATAAAATAAGGGTACATTTCTAAAGGGGTACAGGAGCAGAAAGACCTGGATGTACAAGTAAGTAAATCATGATGGCATGGCAGATTGAGAGATCAGGTGGGCCTTAAATAACAAGAGAAAGGAAGTTATGATAAACTGGGGTAAAACTGGCATTCGGCCTCAACTGGAGTATTGCGTCCAATTCTGGACAACATACTTTCGGAAGGAGATGAAGGCAGTAGATGATGATCCATTGCAATGGTTCCAGAGATGAGGAACTTCAGTTATGTAGAATCATTGGAGGAGCTGGCTGTTTTCCTGGGCGAGGAAATGGTTGAGGGAACATTTGATAGAGGTATTCAAAATCATGAGGGGTCGGATTTTATTTACATTTACATTGCACACATGTTTGCACTCGGGATGTCTGCCTTGTGTTCAATAATTGGAATATTTTGTAAATGCTGATGTTAGGTGGAATTCATATAAAGTATTTAAAAAAAAGCTGGAAAGTCCAAATCACTTGTGTGAATAATGAATAACCGTGGTCCCAGCACTGATCCATGTGGAACAAGATGTCTCCCACCTTTAACCACTTGAGTAGCTACCTTTTACCCCTCTCCTCTCTACTGGTTTGTGGCCAGCTTCCTATCTGTGTTACTACTTGGCCCCTGACTCCACAATGGGTAGCCCAGTAGCACAGTGGTTAAAACTGTTGCTTCACAGTGCCAGGGACCCAGTTCAATTCCCGGCCTGGGTCGCTGTCTGTGGAGTCTGCACATTCTCCCCGTGTCTGTGTGGGTTTCCTCCGGGTGCTCCAGTTTCCTCCCACAAGTCCCGAAAGATGTGCTGTTAGATGAATGGGACATTCTGACTTCTCTCTCAGTACCTGATCAGGTGCCGGAGTGTGGCGACTAGGGGATTTTCACAGTAACATCATTGCGGTGTTAATGTAAGCCTACCTGTGATACTAATAAAGATTATTGTTATCATAACTTAAACCCACGCAGACATGGGGAGAACGTGCAGACTCCGCACAAACAGTGACCCAAGCCGGGAATCGAACCTGGGACCCTGGCGCTGCGAAGCAACTTTGAAGGAATGGGTAGACAAGTGACAGATGCAATTCAGTGTAGAGTGAGGTGATTAATTTTGCTGGGAAGAAGGTGTAGCGACAGTATAAAATAAGGGTACATTTCTAAAGGGGTACAGGAGCAGAAAGACCTGGGTGTACATGTAAGTAAATCATGATGGCATGGCAGATTGAGAGATCAGGTGGACCTTAAATAACAAGAGAAAGGAAGTTATGATAAACTGGGGTAAACAGGCGTTCGGCCTCAACTGGAGTATTGCGTCCAATTCTGGACAACATACTTTTGGAAGGAAATGAAGGCAGTAGATGATGATCCATTGCAATGGTTCCAGAGATGAGGAACTTCAGTTATGTAGAATCATTGGAGAAGCTGGCTGTTTTCCTGGGCGAGGAAATGGTTGAGAGAACGTTTGATAGAGGTATTCAAAATCATGAGGGGTCGGATAGATTAGGTAGAGAAAACCTGTTCCCATTGGTGGAATAATTGAGCCCAGATGGCACGGATTTATGGTAATTGGCAAAAGAAGGAACAGCTTTTTTTTTTTACAGTGGTTAGGATCTGGAATGCATTGCCTGGGAGTAAGGCAAAGGCAGATTCAATCATGGCTTTCAAAAGGGAATTGAAGAGGAAAGATTTGCAGGCATACAGAGAAAAGATGGGTGAGTGACACGAGGTAACATGCTATTGCAATGTGAATCAGTACAGACATGTCAGGCCAAATGGCCTATGGTGTAAAACCTCTGATTCTGTGGTTTTGATGAAGAATAACCATTTTGATGACATTTGGCCATCTGCTCCCTGTCTATTGATGTTAAGAGGGCAGATCGTAATGTAGACTTTTGAGATTATCTCCTGCATGACAATTTTCAAATAACAGTAATATGCAATGTCTCCACCACAGAACCCTTCCTGATCAAAAGCAGGCATCAAACAGGGTTGTGTCATTGCACAAGCACTATCCCAATTTTTCTTGCAGCAATGCGGAAATGTACTACTGACAGGATCTCCCCTATCTATGATCAGCCTTGCCCCTTGCCTGAGGTGTGGTGATCCTTAGGGTTAAATCACCCCATGTCATCTCTCTCCCTCAAAGGGGAAAGCAGCCTATGGTCATCTGGGACTATGGCAACTTTACATTTGCATTGCACACATGTTTACACTCGGGATGTCTGCCTTGTGTTCAATAATTGGAATATTTTGTAAATGCTGATGTTAGGTGGAATTCATATAAAGTATTTAAAAATAAGCTGGAAAGTCCAAATCACTTGTGTAAATAGTGAATAACAGTGGTCCCAGCACTGATCCATGTGGAACAAAATGTCTCCCACCTTTAACCATTTGAGTAGCTACCTTTTACACCTCTCCTCTCAATACTGGTTTGTGGCCAGCTTCCTATCTGTGTTGCTACTTGGCCCCTGACTCCACAATGGGTAGCACAGTGGTTAGAACTGTTGCTTCACAGCGCTAGGGACCCGGTTCAATTCCCGGCCTGGGTCGCTGTCTGTGTGGAGTCTGCACATTCTCCCCGTGTCTGCATGGGTTTCCTCCGGGTGCTCCGGTTTCCTCCCACAAGTCCCGAAAGATGTGCTGTTAGATGAATGGGACATTCTGAATTCTCTCTCAGTACCTGATCAGGTGCCGGAGTGTGGCGACTAGGGGATTTTCACAGTAACATCATTGCGGTGTTAGCCTACCTGTGACACTAATAAAGATTATTATTATCATAACTTAGCACATTGATGGTAAACTCTTCAAGCTCGACCAATTGAATGCTGCAATCAAGTAGGAGGGCAAAAGAATAAACATGGACATCCTTTAAGCAATGGGTCTGTTTTGTATAGGCCCATCGAGTCTGCACCGGCTCTTTGAAAGAGCAACCTACTTAAACCCACGCCTTCACCCTATCCCCATAAATAGTAACCCCACCTAACCTTTTGGACACTAAGGGGCAATTTAGCATGGCCAATCCACCTAATCTGTACATTTTGCGACTGTGGGAGGAAACCGGAGGAAGCTCACACAGACACAGGGGAAAACGTAGAAACTCCACACAGTTACTTGAGACCGGAATTTAACCTGGGCCCCTGGAGCTGTGAGGCAGCAGTGCTAGCCACTATAATCTAGCATCAACTGAGATGGATGCGTTATATTGTCAAAGTGCTTCTCTCCAGACTGCCCAAACAGGTACTCTGCACAGAGCTATACCAGGGAACCCATAGACACGGTCCTAGGGAAACCAGTACTGTACCACAGTGTTATATAGTGACAGACTTGTCCCCACCAGTTTGGGTACCTCAGTGTTATACAAGGACAGACTAATATTCACCAGTGTTATATGATGACATGCTTAAATCCACCAATTCTGTCCCCAAGTGCTTTAGAGAACAGACTTGTATCCACCAAATCTTTCCCAAGTGAACGATCTGTCACCACCAGTGCTGAACTTCAGTGTTATACAATGGCAGAGTTCTTAATCAGTTATGTGGTACCCCAGTGTTACGCAGTGACAGACCTGTAACACCAGAACAGTGCCCAGTATTACAGTGACAGACCTCTACCCAATTGTAATGTATCCCAGTTTTATACAATGACAGACCTGTACCCACCAGTGCTATATCCCAGTTTTGTTTGTTAAATTCTCTCATAGCACATCCCAAGTTTGAGCAGTCATAATCCATAACTTCTATTGTGTTTGCTATAGTTCAAGTGCACAGAATATAAAATTTCCCATTCATTCATCATCCTTGACTAAATTCATAGTCAGCGTCTGTTGAGCATTTCATCAACGAAAGAAACCTCCGTAATGCTTGTAATTGATTCATATGAACACTCAAGACCTTTGGGCCAGCATTCGGCATTAACTTTCACACATTGCTGTGGACCGGTGCCAGGTAGTCTCCTTATCTGGCAGGTTTTTCAGTGTCAGAGCAGTACTCCTTCGGGAGAACATAATTTACATTAATCTGTTGCGGTGGAATATCAGGTTGGAATTTTCCTGGATAAGTCTCAACAGACATGAAGTGCATCTTAGTCAAGGCAATGTACCTTGTGCTTCAAGGAAAGACTGAACCAACACCCCTGCTCAGCTCAGCACCACTGGTATGCAAAGGGTGTGTGTGACAAGTTTTGATTAAATGTACAGGCATACTCCCCTCCCTGTTACTGCCGATGTGAATTTAGAATAAATAGATGGTATACTCTACAAAATTATACCTATGAATTTTTGAAACATTTGATATTGCGTGGCATTTAAGTAACAAAATTACATTGAATGAACGGCACAGTAACAGGTCATTTAGCCCAACCAATCCGTGCCAGTGTTTATGCTCACACGAACCCCCTCGCATTCCTCTTCATTTAACCCAACCACATATCCCTCTGTTTATTTCTCCTTTATGTTTATCAAGCTTCCACTTAAATGCATCTGTGCTATTCGCCTCAACCAATCTCTTTGTGGCGAGTTCCACATCTTCACCACTCTCGGTAAATAAGTTTTTTTTCCTGAATTTCCTATTGGATTTATCAGTGACTGTCTTTTATTTATGATCTTGGGTTTTGGTTTCTGCACAAATGGAAATATCTTCTCTACCTTTACCCTATCCCTTCAGTTTTAGTCTTCCAATTTCTAGAGGAAAGAGTCTCACCCTGTCCAAACTTATCCGTCTCTCAGTCTATTATTTCTGGTCTCATCTATTTAAAAGATTTTTCACCTCCGCCAATACCTTCCCCAATGTTTCTATATCCTTTTTACAATATGAGACTAGAACTGTTCACAGTACTTCGCAAGTGTGGTCTAATCAAGGTCTATGTAAGATTAACAGAGTCATAGAGTCACCATGGAATGGAAGGAAGCCATTCGGCCCATCAAATGCATGCCAGCTTTGTAGAGGAATCAAATCAGTCTCATTCTCCCCACTCTATCCCCATAGCCCTGCTCACTTCCTCAAGTGCATATCCCATTTCTTTTTTAAATAATTTATTGTCTCTGCTACCACCACTTGTAGGCAGTGGGTTCAAGGTCATTGCCACACGCTGTGTAAAAATGACTCTACCTCACACCTCCTATCTACCTCTTGCTCATATCCTTACATTTGTTTCCCTAGTTCTGGTGCCATCAGCTAAGGGGAACAACTTATCTAAAACTATCATCTTCTACATCTGTATCAAATTTCCACTCGATCTCCTTTGCTTCCTTTCCAACCTCATCCTTCATTCCTGGAACCATTCTGGTAAATCTCCTCTGCACCTTCTCAAGGAACATAACATCCTTCCTAAAGTGTGTTGACTAGAACAGGACACAATGCTCCAGCATGATGGTGCCACAGCGTTATAAAGGTTCAGTATAACCTTCCTGCTTTTGTACTCAATACCTCTATCAAATCCATAATCTCGTATGCTTTTCTGACTACACTTGCAACATGTCCTGCCACTAAAAAGATCTACAAATATGAACCTTCAGGTCCCTCCATTGCCGTACACTTTGAAACTGTGCCATTTAGTCTATATTACCTCTCCCTATCTCTTTGCCCAAAATGCATCATCCCAGCACTATGTTAAATTCCATTTACCACTTGTCTGCCCATTCTGCTAAACCTTCCAGTGTCCTTTAGTAGTCCATTGTACCAAGCTCACTATCACACCTCCAAGATGCGCAGGTTAGGTGAATGGCCCATGATAAATTGCCACTTAGTGTCCAGGGATGTGAAGGTCAGGTTGTGGGGTGGGTGGGGGTGTGGACATGGGAAGAGCACTCATTTGAAGGATCAGTGCAGACAAGAGTACCCAATAATCTTTTCCAATTAAGGGGCAATTTAGTGTGGCCAATCCACCTAACTTGCACATCTTTGGATTGTGGGGGTGAGACCCACGCAGACACGGGAAGAATGTGCAAACTCCACACGGACAGTGACCCGGGGCCGGGATTGAACCCGGATCCTCGGCGCCGTAGGTAGCAGCGCTAACCACTGTGCCACCATGCCGCCCAGGGTCAGTGCAGACCCGATGGGCCAAATGGCCTCCTTTTGCACTGTAGGGATTCTATGATTCTAAGTTGGCAAATTTTGAAATTTTACTCCTGTTACAAGCAGTTTCCAGGCGAGGTCCCCAAATTTGTGATGATTCTGGGCGGGATACCACCGAATGGTTATGCTCCAGGTGGGGAGGGATGAACTGGCTCCCTGTCTTTATTCTGCCCTCAATTGGTCGCAACAAGGTTAATTTTAATAGCATCCCTTCCCTGGTGGATACCTTTTCTCAATCCAAATATGTTTTAAAAGGAGCCAATTTAAACAGGCTTTACTGAGTTCAAGAAAGAGTGAGTTTATTAGTTACTAAAGCGTGAGGAGAAAATAGTAAAACATAATGTACATACACACTGGTTAGAAATGAGAAGTGAGTCCAAAAATAAAAGCTGGTAACAGCTATACTAATAAATCTTCGGCTTGCCCATGGGGAACGGAGGATAAAACGTTGAAGCTGTTAAATTGTGTAATTCTAATAGTGCTGACTTCAGCAGTTGAGCAATTGGTTTGGAAATCCTTGGTTCTGCAGGTTAACTGAAAGAAATTGTCCTGCTCCCTTTTCGACTGTGGCTTTGCTGTCTTGTGGTTCATTTTCAGCAATAAGAGAGAGTGAGACTCGCCTGCAACCAGCAGGGGTACCAGTCAGTGTTCTTCAGCACACACAAGCTCAGTGGAACTGGAACACCAGACTAGCCTATAGATTCCGGAATTGCAGTTGGTTTTTAACTCTTTTTCTTATATATTTCTAGAAGGGGAAATTCACAAACATTTCATAGAATTGAGAATTCACAGTGCAGAAGGAGGCCATTGGGCCCATCGAGTCTGCACCGACCCTTGTAAAGAACACCACCCTATCTCCATAGCCCCACCTAACCTTTTTTGGACACTTACCTTTTTTGGACACTTAAGGACAATTTAGCATGGTTAATCCACCTAACATGCACACCTTTGGATTGTGGGAGGAATCCGGAGCTCCCAGAGGAAACCTGCTCAGACACGGGGAGAGTGTGCAGACTCCGCACAGACCGTGACCCAAACCGGGAATCAAACCTGGGACCCTGGAGCTGTGAGGCAACAGTGCTAACCGCTGTGCTACCTTGCCGCCCTGGCTAATAACTCACAAGGTGGTATTGGTTTCTGTTGAGTTAGTAGTCAGCTTCCATCATCTCCACAGGAGATTACAGTTCAGTTTCATTAGAAAGGTTCATGTCAGGGCAGCACGGTGTCGCAGTGGGTTAGCACTGCTGCCTCACGGCGCTGAGGTTCCAGGTTCGATCCCGGCTCTGGGTCACTGTCCGTGTGGAATTTGCACATTCTCCCTGTGTTTGTGTGGGTTTCGCCCCCACAACCCAAAAATGTGCAGGGTAGGTGGATTGGCCACGCTAAATTGCCCCTTAATTGGAAAATAATAATCTGGTACTCTAAATTTATTAAAAAAAGGAAGGTCCATGTCTAAAAAAGGGTATAACATTCCGTTGTCTCTCTCAGGACTGAGTATAATCCACACAGGAATTCCAGCAAATGGTTACTTTAAGGTCTCAACCAATTTTGGCAAGTATGCTGTTTTTGATGTAAGCCTACTTGCGACACTAATAAAGATTATTATTAAAAATCCCCTGTCTTATTTAAAAGTTCAATATGTCCGTGCAAAATTCGGGGCTATGATCCATCGTCATGACACTCTACATTCTAAATTATTTAAATATCAAAAGAAGCAATAGTCCCAGAACTGAGGAACAGCAACTTTCCTTGAGGCAGACGATGCTTCAGAGAGGGAAACTGTCAGGGGGTTTAGGTCTGCCGAATTTGATGTATTATTATTGGCCGACAAACGCCAAGAATCTCGGCATCCTCATTCAACAGAGATATAGGCCGATACAACCCACACTCCACTGGGTCCTTATCCTTTTTTAACAACAGCAAAATAGATACCTGTCCCATTGTTTCCGGGAACGGCCCCCCCCAGCACTAACCTATCTAAAAAACGTCTTCTAAAATTCCACCGGGAACTCATCTGGCCACAGTGCTGTACCTGTTTGCATCTTCTCTACCATTGACTAGAAACTGAACTGGATCATATAAATACTGTAGCTACAAGAGACTGGAAATTCAGAGCCAAGTAACTCACCTCCTGACTCCCCAAAGCCTGTCCATCATGGTATACTCCTCAATCTCCACTGGCCCCTCCAATCATGCCCTATCCTCCTCCGACCTGTACAACCTCTAATGAAACTCCTCAAATGCCCTATTCACCTGCTCCGGTGCAACCACCAGCCCCCTCATCCCATCCTGGATCTGAACAATCTGCCGACGTAGCTGTCCCACTAACAAGCGACTGCCTTCTCTCCATACTCGTACACCACACCCTTTGTATGCCTTATCTGACACATCACTTTCTCTGCAGACAAAAGGTCAAACTATGCCTGTAGTTCTTTTAAAATGACCAATAGTTCCGGAGTGGGATCCTCTGCATACTTCCCATCCACTTCTAAAATTTCGTCCACCAATTACTGCCGCTCCTCTTTTGCCTCCCTTTCCACCTACAGTGCAGAAAGAGGCTATTTGGCCCAGTGAGTCTGCACCGCCCTGCCAAAAGCGCGCACTAACCAGGTCCACTCTCCCGTCTACTCTGCCCTATCCCTGTAACCTAGCCTGCGCATCCTTGAAAACTAAGGGGCAATTTAGCATGGCGAATTCATTTAACATGCACATCTTTGGTCTGTAGGAGGAAACTGGAGCACCTGGAGGATGATCTTACCCAGATCTTACCTCTGCACTATAAGGGCATTCAAATACTCTGGGCATTCAAACACTCAAAGGTGAAAGAAACAGCAGCAAGAAATCTTAAATGTGCTTTCTGACTGCAAAGGAGCACTGCTCTTTCCATCTCTTCTATTTCTTAATTGTGTATCGCACAAACTTCATATATTAACATGATACTGCTTGCAGGTCAAGATTTACCAGGGCACATGTACCTTATTGTCCAAAATTTATATTGATTCCTTATAATTGATACAAACTCTAAAAGTCCCCTTTAAAGCTTTACAAAAAAACAATTACAGATTCCCCAAACATTTTGAAGTCATTACAAATTTTCCTTACTATTACTGCTTCCAGGTCAAAGATCATCTATTTACATGCCACTGGAAGATTTTTTGTTAACTGCCATTATATTCTCATACTCTCTTCGCCAGCCTTATTTTCCTCTTCATCTCCCTCCCAACTTATTGTGCTTAGTGTGGTTCTCACTTGAAGATTTTACCTGATGTGCATCTTTTACCTTTTATTAACACATCATATTCATTACCTCCGTCATCATTCCTGATTTAACCTCCCCGATTCTTTGTCCTTGTTAGAATGTACTGAGCCCTTAACTGAAATATATCCTGAAAGATCACCCAATATTCCTTTGCAGTTTTTCCTGTCATTCTTTGGTTCCATCTGGCTAGACACAAAGAACACAATAAATAGGAACAGGAATGGACAATCTGACCCTCAAGCTTGCTCCACCATTCAACATAATCATGGGTGATCTTGGGCTTCAACTACATTTCCTGCCCGCTCTCCATATCCCTGAATTCCCTGAGACCAAAGATCTGTCTGTCCCAGCCTTAAATGTATTCAATGATGGAACAAACACAACCCTCTGGGGTAAAGAATTCCAATGTTCCACAGATTTAGTGATGAGGTTTCTCCTCATCAGACTATGCCTCCATGTTTTAGATTCCTCAATCAGCAGAAACAATCTGTGTCCTCTTTCATCTCTTTGAAGATGACCCTCCCAATTTAGATGTTCTATTTTAGTTTTTTTTTGCTCTTCTCCATTACTAATCGAAATCTTATGATGCAATGATCACTCTTGTCGGAATGTTATCCCACAGCCAATAGTTCACTTGGTCCACCTCATTCCCCATCACCAGATCCAGTTTGCCTCCTTTCTAGTTGGACTGAGAAGATGCTGTCACCATTGCTGTCAAGCAACACCAAGACAGCAATAACCTGCTCAGTGATGCCCATGTTTGGGTTTCACCAGTGCCACTCTGCTCCTGACTTCATTATGTTCTTGGTCGAAACATGGAAAAAAATAATTTATTCCAGGGGTGAGGTGAGAGTGACTGCCCTTGACATCAAGGCAGCATTTGACTGAGTGACATCAAAGAGCATGAGTAAACGTCAATGGGAATCGGGTGAAAACTCTCTCCACAGCTTGGAGTCATACCTAGCACAAAGGAAGATGTTGTGGTTGTTGGAGGTCAATCATCACAGTTGTAAGACATTGCTTGCAGGAGTTCCTCAGGTAGAGTCCTAGGCTGGTGAATAGGTTGACAATCAAGTGGGCTGTTTTACCCAGGATGGTGTTAAATTTCTTAAATGTTGTTGGAGCTGCATTCATTCAGCTGCTTCATTAGTGATCTTCCCTTCTGATCTTACCTTATAAGATTCGAAGTGGGGCTGTTCGCTGATAATTGCACCATTCACGACTCTTCAGGTACTGAAGCAGTTTGTGTTCGTATACAGCAAGACCTGGACAACATTCAGGCTTGGGCTGAATGGCAAGTAACATTCATACCACACAATGCATCTCCCCATGAAATTCGATGGCATCAGCATTGCTGAATCCTCTACTATCAACATCCTAGGATGTCATTCATCAGAAACTGAATTAGACCAGTCAAATAACAGTGACTACACGAGTAGGAAAGAGGCTGGGAATTCTGCAGTGAGTAATTCACCACCTGATACACCCAAGGCCTCTCACAATCTACAAGACACTTTCCACTTTCATGAATGAATACAGCTCCACCAATGTTCCAGAAACTTGGCACCATCCTGGACAAAGTAGCCTGCTTGATTGGCACCCTTCTCTATCGCGTTAAAAATTCAATGCTTCTAGAATTGGCGCACTGTGGCGGCAATGTGTACCATCTACTAGATGGTGCAGCAATTCACCCAAGTGCAGCAATTCACCCAAGGCTCCTTCTCTGGTACCTTCCAAACCCTGCAACCTCTACCACCTAGGACAAGTGCAGAAAATGCATGGGAAAACCACCACCACCTGCACGTTCCCCTCCAAGCCAAATACCATTCTGTTTAGAAACTATATTGCTGTTCTTCACTGTCACTGGGTCAAAATCCTCGAATTCGCTCCCTAACAGCACTGTGGTTGTACCTACACCACATAGATTGTAGCGGTTCAAGAAGATGACTCACCACCACCTCCTTGAGAACAATTTGGGATGGGCAGCAAATGCTGGTCCAGGAAGCAATACCCACATCCCATAAAAGAATTAAAAAACGAAATTCTCCTGAGCATGTTTCCGAAATTCCTCCTCCTCCTTACCCTTTTCTCTAACATTATCCCAGTCAATATTTGGGTAATTAAAATCGCCCATATCACTGTCGTGCATACACATCACTGATTTCCCTGCAGATTTGCTCCTTTGTCTCACTATCTGGAGGCAGTAGAATCCCTCCAGCAGTGTCACTTTACCATTTTTGCTGTTCAAATCTAATCAAATTGATTCTTTCCTTGTGCCTCAAGACAACCTCTCTTTCCAACACTACAATGTCTTCTCTAATCAGTACTCCAACCCAACATTACATTTTTGTCCTTCCCTATTCTTTCCGAATCCTTGAATATTAAGCACAATTTTAAGTCATGTTTCTGTTTTTACCACTGTAAAATATTCCCACATGGTTATTCACCACACTTTGTGAGGTTACATATATAAATTGTAAACTTCTTTGTACTCCTTGTAGTCTTGTCCTCTTCATTCTGCGCCTATCCAAATAGTATTACATCCTTCACTAGTACTATCCAACACTCTCAATGCATTTGTTCATCGGCTTTTTAATGATTTCCATCTATAGCCATGACCTCCTGTGCATTGTTTCTGTATTTTTAGAACCATAGAATCCCTACAGTGCTGAAGGAGGCATTCAGTCCACAGTCTGCACCAACCCTCTGAAAGAGCACCCTACCTAGACCCACTCACCTGTCCAATCCCCGTCACCCATAATCTCACCTAATTTGCACATTTTTGGACTCGTAAGGGGCAATTTAGTAGCCAATCCGCCTAACCTGCACCTCTTTGGACTTTTTTTTTTATAGCTTTGTTAACCTGTGTTGCTATTTTTAGTGATTTGTTTATGGGTATCCTTTGATTCATCTTCTCTGTCCATCTAAACTCCTATTTCCCAAAGAATGTGTGACTTCCTTATCCTAATGACTTGTATTGCACTGCAATAATTCTAATAATTATTTCTAATTCCATGCTGCAAACCCTCATGCAGTGCTCTGCATTAACTGCGCCACCAATTGGGTGTCATGGGCAGATTTTGAAATTTTGCTTATTCTTGAGTCCAAATTGTTTATGTCAGTGGTGACATTAGTGGCCCCAGCACTGATTCTTTTTTAAAAATATATATATATTTATTAAATTTTTAACACAATTTTTCACCCTTACAAACAACCCCCCCCCCCTCGTAACAAATAGAAAGAAAACGCACTGAGCAAGATATAAACATGGTAAAACGATATGTTACAGAACTTTGTACATTGGATTCCTCCTGTACATGCCAGTTTTCCAGATCCTTCATGTATTGTCTTGCTCCAATAACACCCAGACAGGACCCCCCACCCCACCCCCCTTCGCAAGACATATTGCTAGCCCCCAGCTTGGCTTGACCCGGGCTTTCACCACCTTAGATATTGTTCCCGTCACTCCCCTCCAGAACCCCTCCAGTGCCGGGCATGACCAAAACATATGGACATGGTTCGCCGGACTTCCTGAGCACCTCCCACATCTGTCCTCTACTCCAAAGAACCTACTCAGCCTCGCCCCCGTCATGTACGCTCTGTGAACCACCTTAAATTGTATCAGGCTAAGCCTGGCACACGAGGAAGAGGAATTAACCCTACTTAGGGCATCAGCCCATAGCCCCTCCTCAATCTCTTCCCCCAACTCCTCTTCCCATTTACCCTTCAGCTTCTCTACCAAAGCCTCCCCCTCTTTCATCTCCTGGTATATCGCCGACACCTTGCCCTCTCCAATCCATACGCCCGAGATCACCCTGTCTTGAATTTCCTGTGCCGGGAGCAACGGGAATTCCCTCACCTGCCGCCTCACAAACGCCCTCACCTGCATATATCTGAAAGCATTTCCCGGAGGGGGCCCAAACTTCTCCTCTAGTGCCCCATGGCTCGCAAACGTCCCATCAATGAACAGTTTCCCCCATTCTTCTAATCCCCGCCCGCTGCCAGCTCTGAAACCCCCCGTCCATCCTCCCCGGGACAAACCGATGATTACCCCTGATCGGGGACCACACCGAGGCTCCCATTGCACCCCTGTGCCGTCTCCACTGGCCCCAGATCTTTAGCATTGCCGCCACCACCGGACTCGTGGTGTACCTTGTCGGCGAGAGCGGCAGCGGTGCCGTCACCAGCGCCCCCAGGCTCGTTCCTTTGCAGGACGCCATCTTCAGCCTCTTCCATGCCGCCCCCTCTCCCTCCATTACCCACTTACGGATCATCGCCACATTTGCTGCCCAGTAGTAGCCCCCCAGATTCAGCAGCGCCAACCCTCCTCGGTCCCTACTGCGCTCCAGAAACCCTCTCCTTACCCTCGGGGTCTTATTCGCCCACACAAACCCCATAATGCTCCTGCCTACCCTCTTTAAAAAAAAAAGGCCTTGGTGATCACGATGGGAAGGCACTGAAACACAAAAAGAAACCTCGGGAGGACCACCATTTTGACCGACTGTACTCTACCCGCTAGCGAGAGCGGCAACATGTCCCATCTTTTGAAGTCCTCCTCCATCTGCTCCACCAGCCTCGCCAAATTCAGTTTATGTAGGGCCCCCCAACTCCTAGCTATTTGGATTCCCAGGTACCGAAAGCTCCTTTCCGCCCTCAGCGGTAGATTGTCTATCCCCCTTTCCTGGTCTCCTGCCTGTACTACAAAGAGCTCACTCTTCCCTACATTAAGCTTATAGCCCGAAAAATCCCCAAACTCCCTTAGAGTCTGTATGACCTCCACCATCCCCTCCACTGGACCCGCCACATACAACAACAGGTCGTCTGCATAAAGCGACACTCGATGCTCCTCTCCCCTCGGACCACTCCCCTCCAGTTCCTAGACTCCCTTAATGACATGGCCAAGGGTTCAGTTGCTAATGCAAACAACAGGGGGGACGGGGGCACCCCTGCCTCGTCCCACGGTACAGACAAAAATAGTCCGACATCCGCCGATTCGTAACCACACTCGCCACCGGGGCTCTGTAAAGGAGCTTAACCCAATTAATAAACCCTCCCCCGAACCCAAACCTATGCAGCACTTCCCAGAGGTACTCCCACTCTACTCGGTCAAAGGCCTTCTCCGCGTCCATAGCTGCCACTATCTCCGCCTCTCCCTCCACCGATGGTATCATTATCACGTTTAGGAGCCGCCGCACATTGGTGTTTAGCTGCCTGCCCTTTACAAATCCCGTCTGGTCCTTGTGAATCATCCCCGGGACAGTCCTCGATCCTCGTAGCCAGCACTTTTGCCAGCAACTTAGCATCCACGTTGAGGAGCGGGATCGGCCTGTACGACCCACATTGCAGTGGGTCCTTGTCCCGCTTCAGGATCAAAGAGATCGTCGCCTCCGACATTGTCGGGGGCAGGGTCCCTCCCTCCCTTGCCTCATTAAAAGTCCTCGCTAGCAGCGGGGCCAACAGGTCTACGTACTTCCTGTAGAACTCAACCGGGAACCCGTCCGGTCCCGGGGCCTTCCTTGCCTGCATACTCCCCAAACCTTTGCTCAGCTCCTCCAACCCAATTGGTGCCCCCAAACCAGCCACCTCCTGCTCCACCACCCTCGGGAACCTCAGTTGGTCCAGGAATCGTCTCATCCCCTCTTCCCCTGCTGGGGGCTGGGATCTGTACAGCTCCTCATAGAAGGCCTTGAATGCCTCATTTACGTTCGTTGCACTCCGCACCGTAGCTCCCCTTCCATCCTTGACTCCACCTATTTCCCACTTTGCCATCCTCTTACGGAGCTGGTGTGCCAGCATCCGACTCGCCTTCTCCCCATACTCATACGTCACCCCCTGTGCTTTCCTCCACTGTGCCTCTGCCCTCCCTGTAGTCAACAGGTCAAACTCCGTCTGGAGACGTCCTCTTTCCCTAAGTAATCCCTCTTCAGGGGCCTCTGCGTATCTCCTGTCCACTCTTAAAATCTCCCCCACTAACCTCTCCCTTTCCATGCCCTCTATCTTCTCCCTATGAGCCCAGATGGAGATTAGCTCTCCCCTAATTACCGCCTTCAGCGCCTCCCATACCACCCCCACCTGCACCTCTCCGTTGTCTTTGGCCTCCAAGTACCTTTCGATACACCCCCTCACCCTCTCACACACCGCCTCATCTGCCAGCAGCCCTACATCCAACCGCCACAACGGGCGTTGGTCCCTCTCCTCTCCCAACTCCAGTTCCACCCAGTGCGGGGCGTGATCTGAAATGGCTATGGCCGAATACTCCGTTCCCTCCACTTTCGGGATCAGCGCCCTGCCCAGAACAAAAAACTCTATCCGGGAGTAGGCTTTGTGCACGTGGGAGAAAAACGAAAATTCCCTGGCCTGCGGCCTGGCAAACCTCCACGGGTCCACTCCCCCCATCTGATCCATAAACCCTCTAAGCACCTTGGCCGCCGCCGGCCTCTTTCCGGTCCTAGATCTGGAGCGATCCAGTGCTGGGTCCAAAACCGTATTGAAATCCCCACCCATTATCAAGCTTCCTACCTCCAGGTCCGGAATGCGCCCCAGCATGCGCTCAATGAATCCGGCATCGTCCCAGTTCGGGGCGTATACATTTACCAATACCACCCACTGCAACTTACCACTCACCATCACGTATCGACCTCCATTCTCCACTACGATATTCTTGGCCTCAAACGACACCCGCTTCCCCACCAATATTGCCACCCCTCTGTTCTTCGCGTTCAGCCCCGAATGGAATACCTGTCCTACCCATCCCTTTCTTAACCTGACCTGATCCGCCACCTTCAAATGTGTCTCCTGGAGCATGACCACGTCTGCCTTCAGTCCCTTTAAGTACGCGAACACTCGGGCCCTCTTTACTGGCCCATTCAGGCCCCTCACATTCCACGTTATCAGCCGGATTGCCGCCGCCCCCCCCCCTCTTTGCGACTAGCCATCTCCTTTTCTAGGCCAGTCCCTTGCCCGCGCCGCCCTCGCCCTCCAGTCCCACAGATGGGAGATCCCCGCCCCGACCACCTCTTCTGTGTCCCAGTCCCCTTCGGCCAGTGCAGCAGCAACCCTTCTCTCCTCCCCCTCCCCACTAGACCCGTGTCTAGCTTTTTTGCCCCCCCATAGCACTCCCGTAAGTCAGCTGACACCTGCTGACCCCGGCTTTCCCTGCCGTCCCATTGACCCCCCCCCCCCCCGTGGGCGCTCCTCCGTTCCCCCCCCATCCTTTCTTCCCTAGCGCGGGAAAAACCTGCGCTTTCCTAAGCCTGCCCCGCCCCCTCTGGCGCAGCTCCTGTCTTTTTTCCCCCATCCCCGAGCCTCCTCTCCCTCCAGCACCAGCGCCCACCGTCTCGTACAGTCTTCTCACCCGGTCCCTTTCCCCATCCCCATCCCTCCCCCAGCCCCTGGAACATTTCCTGCGCGTGATTAACACCCTATGTACAACAAACATCAAACATCCCCCCCCCCCACCCTCACAAACCCTCAGTTTGAGTCCAACTTTTCAGTTTGAATAAAGATCCAAGCCTCCTCAGGCGTTTCAAAATAGTGGTGTTGATCCTTGTATGTGACCCACAATTGCGCTGGCTGCAGCATTCCGAATCTCACTCCTTTCCGGTGCAGCACCGCCTTGGCCTGGTTGAAACCCGCTCTCCTCTTTGCAACCTCCGTGCTCCAGTCCGGGTATATTCGGATCTCCGCATTCTCCCAGCTACTGCTCCGCTCTTTCTTGGCCCATTTCAAGACCCTCTCTGTCCGTGAAACAGTGAAACCTCACCACAATCGCCCTTGGCGGCTCATTAACCTTGGGCCTCCTCGCCAGCACCCGGTGTGCCCCATCCAGCTCCAATCATCGACTCGAGCATCGTGCTCGCATATGCCCTGGCATCGGCCCCCTCCGCTCCTTCAGGGAGACCCAGGATCCCAGCACGGATTCTAATGGAACATCACCCCCACTGTTTCCCTGTATTAGTAACCACCTTTAACCGTTACTCTATTTTGTAGCCAGTTTGTTATTCATTTTGTTGCTTCCTTCCTGACTCCATGTTCTGATCTTAGACGTGAGTCTACCTTGTTCCTTAACACAAGTTAATAAACCGATTTTAAATAAATAAATAAATAAATAAATAAATAAAAATAAAAAGAATAAATAAAAAAAATACAGAAGCAATGCACAGGAGGTCATGACTATATATAGATGGATATTTAAAAAATCTATGAACAAATGTATTGAGACTGTTCGATAGTACTTGTCATTTTAGGCTGTAGAACAATTTGGATAGGTGCAGAATGAGGAGGTCTACAAGGAATACAAAGAAAAGTTTACAATTTATGCATATGACCTCACAAAGTGTGGTGAACATAAGAAGGAACTTCATAAAGCTTCATTCAGAGCTTCAGCACGCCCAAAGCAAACCATGAAATACTTTTGAACTGTAGTCACTGTGTATTCTGGTAATGCAACAGTCAAATTGTGCACAACTAGGACACTGGAAACAGCTTCACACTTCATTCGAGTTGTGCACAGGGATATTTTATGTCCATCTGAGAGCGCAGATTGAGTTTGCAAGTTGGTCAGAACAGCACTGAATGTCCACCTTGCTTATGCACAGACTCATTGGACTGAGACTCAATCCTAAAACACCCTGACTGAGAAGTGGGAGTGTTGTCAACTGAGCCAAGCTGACATGTTAAATTGCTTCCCCGTGAATACAGCCTGTGAGTAGCTCTGTAGTTCCACATTCTATTCCTAATGTGAGATGAGTTTTTGGATTTGAACCAGGGTTAACAGTTGGCCTGGGTGCTTTGAGAATCCGTTGACATCTTTGCTGCTATTTCAATCCACTGACCCTTGCTATATGCATGTAGACTCAGCATAAGGTCAGCTGTGGCCCGTTCTCCCACAGCTCACAGGCAAGATTCACTCTTCTTGGGCCTGTTCATCAGGAGGGTGGCTAGCACCTCTGAAACTGAACCCCAGCAAGGGATTAACAGTGAGAGGGATGGAAAATCTGAGGCAGAAATTCCTGATTGATCAGTTAGCCATTTTTGCATTAATTCTATATGATCTGTTCCAACTGGCTGCCTGATTTTAATTTTGCACGACTTTCTCCCTGTCACCCTGGCTCTCTCCTCCTCCCTCAATGTTGAATTGAAGATTTTGCATTTTATTTTGCTCTTATTCTTTACCTGTTCCTCTTGTGTGGAATTCCTCTCTGGTCATAGGAGGAAAGAGGAACTGAAAGCTAATCAAATTGAAACTTGGGTTTGTTATGATCTCAGTTGATGTTGTAACTGAATGGGAAGATCCTAGAATGGAACCCTGGCTCAAAAGACATCTTAAAAACTAAAACATGGAAGAATAGAGTCACAGGACTGTTAATTAGTTTTAACAACAAGAGTTTAAAAAAATTAAATATGTAAAGTTGGATTATTATACAATACTCATTTACTCCCCCTTAGTTTAACAAAGACACATTATAAAGTATATCTTAAGCTACAATAGTCTCATTCACACAAAATGTCCCTTTTAAGTATACAAGGTGACTGTGGTCAAATACACGCAAGTGTATTTGAAACTAAGGTAGTGCCTATGGATTTATCCTCAATATAGATGATCACATGAGAGTTTCCAAACTCCACTCACAAAAGGCTTCAGAATCTTCTCACCTAATAATGCATTCCCTTAGTGATTTACATTCCAAAATCCAGTCCATGTTTTTCAAATGACACTTTAATACAGAGCTTCCACTCCATTTTTATCAGTGAATCCAGTCCAGGATTTTACACCACCACATTTTAGGTTTATTTTGCCGTATCTGCTTTTACACAAACTCTGAGATCTAACCTCCATAGTTATTTCAACTCTTGTTCCACCGGCTGTAGTAAAATCTCACAAACCAGAAAATCACTTCAGATATCTTTCTGGTCTCTGCCTATCCAACGCCTTTTCAACTCTCTGTGACTTTACTGAGCTGTTCTCTTTTCTAGTACCTTTTTAAAAATAAATCTAGTGTACCCAATTCATTTTTTTCCAATTAAGGGGCAATTTAGCGTGTTCAATCCACCTACCTTGCACATCTTTGGGTTGTGGGGGCGAAATCCACTCAAATACGGGGAGAATGCGCAAACTCCACATGGACAGTGACCCAGAGCCGGGATCGAACCTGGAACCTCGGCGCCGTGAGGCAGCAGGGCTAACCCACTGTGCCACCGTGCTACCTTCTCTTTTCTAGTACCTTTAACCTCAAACTTCTTGGAAACTTTTCTTCATTTCTCAAGTTTCTTTAACCTGCTGCTCTTCAGATCTCTGCACTTGTCTTCTTAACCATTACTGCATGGTATGGCTTTCCTTCTAGCAAAGCTGAGAGAAATGCTCCCTCTCCATCCTTTTTAACCCACCGCTTCTAGCAGAGCTGCGAGTGCTGCCGTCTCTCTCACTATCTATGTCCAACTGCCCACAAATTAGCTAAACTTATATCTAAAAACTTCTCTACCGTACAAGGTCCCAGTTGCTAAGCAATGCCCATATGCTTATGCCTTTCATTTATTATTCCTGCTGTAGCCCTCTCTAAGCACGATGGAAACACAGTTGGATCTTAACCAACCCCTACACATATCTTTGTCCAGCGTGAATCTAGCTATATGTTTTACCCTTCCAGGTGCAGAAACATTAAATTAAACCCACTTAAAAATATACCTTTTTGATGTTTGCCAATACAGATATAAATTCTTTAAAACTGCCGTTGTTTTCCTAACAGGGCCAACTAATTTTCTTCTTTACTTTGATTAATCTTGGTGGAATTCTGCATTATGAGGTTAAATGGGATCTGATTGAGACTGGCTTAATTGAGAGAATCACGGATCCATAGCAAAGTTTGTTCTTTGCTTTATGCTGATGGTCGCAACCATTGACCGACTAATTCAAATATAAGCGGTGAAGAAGGTTTTTCTTAAGTTTTCTCATCAGCCTGGCATTTCCTCCCATCAGGGGATGTTCATCTTTTGTTAACCGAGACATTGATATATGACGGGTTGGTTATTCAGCCATTGAGTTGAGCTAAATGCTGCTCTCACCCAGAATCCAGCAGAAAATACTGACTGAGGATCAGGAGGGGAAACCCTAGTTGATGATTCCTCCACTATCCCAGGGGAACAGACCCACTTGTCATCCCAACTCTGTTAGATCAGAGGTAGATTCAGACACCATTTTGAACTTCTACTTAATCTACTTACTCAGATGCAGTGCCACTTGAAATTGTGTCAATAAGATTATGAGCCCTGGAATTTATACTTAAGAGTTCAGAGCTTTGAAACGCATAGACTGATAAAATTGAGTGGGGACTCATTGGGTCCAATTGATATCTTTCGATATTTGTGAACAGAAGCGACTTGTAAGGCCAGGCAACAGTATCATTCTCATACAGTCTCGAATTCCAGTTATTCAGCAACTCCAGCCACCAGAATCTTTTGTTGCAACTTTAATCAGTTAAATGATCTGGGAGTATGGACTGAATGCTGTCAATTGGGAGTCCGGTGTCAACATACGGATGGAATTATATTTCTGCTGTTTCTAGGCTTTCAATGAAGTGAAAACAGGTGAAGTTTTCATACTAAGTCCTCTTGAATTATGAAACTCACATAAAATTAGGTGTGTATTCAAACTAGTGTTTGTCTGGAGAGAGGGAGTTTAAAAATTATTTCATGGGATAACACTAGATTTATCACTAATATATCGGAGTACAGTACTCTTGGACAAGGGTTCAGTACTAATGGGTACAGAACTGTCACTGAATAGGACTGTTCTGCTGGTGACAGGAGTGTCACTTTAACACTGAGGTACTTTACTGATGGATACAGAATTGCCATTACAGAGCCATAGGTATATTATGGATCAGAAAGAGGCCATTCGGCCCATTGTCTGCACAGGTGAAAAGGAAAAAATAATAAACTGGCTGCCATTCTAACCCCACCTTTCAGCTCCTGGTCTGCAGCCTTGCAGGTTACAGCACTTTTGGTTCAGATTCAAGTACCTTTTAAACGAGTTGAGGGTTTTTGCCTCCGCCACCAAACCAGGCAGTGAATTCCAAACACCCAGCACCCTCTGGGTGACGATGTTTTCCCTCATGTCCCACCTAATACCACTGACCTTAAATCTGTGCCCCTCACCCTTTTTCAATAATGGTACAGCATTTGCAGACCTCCAGTACTCTGGTACCTCTCCTGTAGCAGGTGAGAATTGGAAAATGATCATCAGAGCATCTCCTCTTTCCTCCCTTTAACAACCTGAACCTGATGATTTATCCACCTTCAAGGACGCCAGTTCCTCTCGTGCTCCCTCTCTCACTATGTTTATTGTACCTGATATTTCACACTCTTCCTCTTTAACTGGAATATCTTCATCATCCCACACCTTGGTGAAAATAAAGACACAGTACTCATTGAGAACCCTGGCCACGTAGAATCTCTATAATGCAGAAGGAGAGCATTAGGACCATCAAGTCTGCACTGACCCTCTAAAAGAGAGCCCTACCTCAGCCCAATCCCCTGCTCCATCTCCTAACCCCACTGGGCACAAAGGGACAATTTAGAATGGCTAATTTACGTAAACTGCACACTTTTGGACTGTGGGTGGAAACCGGAGCACCCAGAGGAAACCCACGCAGACACAGGCAGAATGTGCAACCCAGGTCCCTGGCTCTGTGAGGCAGTAGTGTTCACCACTGTGCTGCCCCTACCTTCAGCAGTAGTAATGAGTTTCACATTCGCACCAGTCCTGGGCCAAAGGAGTTTGTTTCTGAATTCCCTTTTGAATTTCTTAGCCTCTAGTTATACTTTTCATCACCTTCTGTTTTCAATAGAAAAGAAACCCAGCCTGTCACATATACCCATGTATTTTTGGTATTATCCTTGTGAATCTTCTCTACACCCTCTATTGTCTCTATATCCTTTTAAGCCAGCAATAGTGAAGGAACAGCGATATCAATCCCAAGTCAGAGTGGTGTGTTGCATGGAGGGGAACTTGGAGCTGGTGGTGTTTCCATGTAACTGCTGTCCTTGTCATTCTAGGCCGTAGGAGTCATGTTTGAAAGGTGCTGACAGTTTTGCAGAGTTGCTACAGTGGGTGGTGCCCACTTTTCATCGGTGGTGGAGGGAGTTTATGTTTATTTTTTTTTAAATAAAATATTTTATTGAAAATTTTTGGTCAACCAACACAGTACATTGTGCATCCTTTACACAATATTATAACAACACAAATAACAATGACCTATTTTATAAACAGAAAATGAATAAATAATAATTAACAAAAATGAAAACTAACCCTAATTGGCAACTGCCTTATCACAAGTAACACTCTCCAAAAATATAATTTAACAGTCCAATATATAATTATCTGTAGCAACGACCTATACATATTATACAGTATATATTAACAACCCTGAGAGTCCTTCTGGTCCCCCCCCCCCGCTCTAGCTTTATAAACCCTGCCATGTCATTTATCCATGTCTCCACCCCCGGGGGCTTGGCTTCTTTCCACATTAGCGATATCCTGCGCCGGGCTACTAGGGACGCAAAGGCCAAAACATCGGCCTCTCTCGCCTCCTGCACTCCCGGCTCTTGTGCAACCCCAAATATAGCCAACCCCCAGCTTGGTTCGACCCGGACCCCCACTACTTTTGAAAGCACCTTTGTCACCCCCATCCAAAACCCCTGTAGTGCCGGGCATGACCAAAACATATGGGTATGATTCGCTGGGCTTCTCGAGCACCTCGCACACCTATCCTCCACCCCAAAAAATTTACTGAGCCGTGCTCCAGTCATATGCGCCCTGTGTAATACCTTAAACTGAATCAGGCTTAGCCTGGCACACGAGGACGACGGGTTTACCCTGCTTAGGGCATCTGCCCACAGCCCCTCCTCGATCTCCTCCCCCAGCTCTTCTTCCCATTTCCCTTTTAGTTCATCTACCATAGTCTCCCCTTCGTCCCTCATTTCCCTATATATATCTGACACCTTACCATCCCCCACCCATGTCTTTGAGATCACTCTGTCCTGCACCTCTTGTGTCGGGAGCTGCGGGAATTCCCTCACCTGTTGCCTCGCAAAAGCCCTCAGTTGCATATACCTGAATGCATTCCCTTGGGGCAACCCATATTTCTCGGTCAGCGCTCCCAGACTCGCGAACTTCCCATCCACAAACAGATCTTTCAGTTGCATTATTTCTGCTCTTTGCCACATTCCATATCCCCCATCCATTCCCCCCGGGGCAAACCTATGGTTGTTTCTTATCGGGGACCCCTTCCAAGGCTCCGTCTTTCCCCTATGCCGTCTCCACTGTCCCCAAATCTTCAGTGTAGCCACCACCACCGGGCTTGTGGTGTAGTTCCTCGGTGAGAACGGCAATGGGGCTGTCACCATAGCCTGTAGGCTAGTCCCCCTACAGGACGCCCTCTCTAATCTCTTCCACGCCGCTCCCTCCTCCTCTCCCATCCACTTACTCAACATTGAAATATTAGCGGCCCAATAATACTCACTTAGGCTCGGTAGTGCCAGCCCCCCCCTATCCCTGCTACGCTGTAAGAATCCTTTCCTCACTCTCGGGGTCTTCCCGGCCCACACAAAACCCATGATGCTCTTTTCAATCCTTTTAAAAAAAGCCTTCGTGATCACCACCGGGAGGCACTGAAACACAAAGAGGAATCTCGGGAGGACCACCATCTTAACCGCCTGCACCCTCCCTGCCAGTGACAGGGATACCATATCCCATCTCTTGAAATCCTCCTCCATTTGTTCCACCAACCGCGTTAAATTTAACCTATGCAATGTGCCCCAATTCTTGGCTATCTGGATCCCCAGGTAACGAAAGTCCCTTGTTACCTTCCTCAACGGTAGGTCCTCTATTTCTCTACTCTGCTCCCCTGAATGCACCACAAACAACTCACTTTTCCCCATGTTCAATTTATACCCTGAAAAATCCCCAAACTCCCCAAGTATCCGCATTATTTCTGGCATCCCCTCCGCCGGGTCTGCCACATATAGTAACAAATCGTCCGCATACAAAGATACCCGGTGTTCTTCTCCTCCTCTAAGTACTCCCCTCCACTTCTTGGAACCCCTCAACGCTATCGCCAGGGGCTCAATCGCCAGTGCAAACAATAATGGGGACAGAGGACATCCCTGCCTTGTCCCTCTATGGAGCCGAAAATATGCAGATCCCCGTCCATTCGTGACCACGCTCGCCATCGGGGCCCTATACAACAGCTGCACCCATCTAACATACTCCTCTCCAAAACCAAATCTCCTCAACACCTCCCACAAATAATCCCACTCCACTCTATCAAATGCTTTCTCGGCATCCATCGCCACTACTATCTCCGTTTCCCCCTCTGGTGGGGGCATCATCATTACCCCTAACAGCCTCCGTATATTCGTGTTCAGCTGTCTCCCCTTCACAAACCCAGTTTGGTCCTCGTGGACCACCCCCGGGACACATTCCTCTATTCTCATTGCCATTACCTTGGCCAGGATCTTTGCATCTACATTTAGGAGGGAAATAGGTCTATAGGACCTGCATTGTAGCGGGTCCTTTTCCTTCTTTAAGAGAAGCGATATCGTTGCTTCAGACATATTCGGGGGCAGTTGTCCCCTTTCCTTTGCCTCATTAAAGGTCCTCGTCAATACCGGGGCGAGCAAGTCCACATATTTTCTATAGAATTCGACTGGGAATCCATCCGGTCCCGGGGCCTTTCCCGCCTGCATGCTCCTAATTCCTTTCACCACTTCTTTTACCTCAATCTGTGCTCCCAGTCCCACCCTTTCCTGCTCTTCCACCTTGGGAAATTCCAGCCGATCCAAAAAGCCCATCATTCTCTCCCTCCCATCCGGGGGTTGAGCTTCATATAATTTTTTATAAAATGTCTTGAACACTCCATTCACTCTCTCCGCTCCCTGCTCCATCTCTCCTTTCTCATCCCTCACTCCCCCTATTTCCCTCGCTGCTCCCCTTTTCCTCAATTGGTGTGCCAGCAACCTGCTCGCCTTCTCCCCATATTCGTACTGTACACCCTGTGCCTTCCTCCATTGTGCCTCTGCAGTGCCCGTAGTCAGCAAGTCAAATTCTACATGTATCCTTTGCCTTTCCCTGTACAGTCCCTCCTCCGGTGCTTCCGCATATTGTCTGTCCACCCTCAAAAGTTCTTGCAGCAACCGCTCCCGTTCCTTACTCTCCTGCTTCCCTTTATGTGCCCTTATTGATATCAGCTCCCCTCTAACCACCGCCTTCAGCACCTCCCAGACCACTCCCACCTGGACCTCCCCATTATCATTGAGTTCCAAGCACTTTTCAATGCACCCCCTCACCCTTAGACACCCCCCCTCATCTGCCATTAGTCCCATGTCCATTCTCCAGGGTGGGCGCCTTCCTGTTTCCTCCCCTATCTCCAAGTCTACCCAGTGTGGAGCGTGATCCGAAATGGCCGTATACTCCGTTCCCCTCACCTTCGGGATCAACACCCTTCCCAGCACAAAAAAGTCTATTCGCGAGTAGACTTTATGGACATAGGAGAAAAAACGAGAACTCCTTACTCCTAGGTCTGCTAAATCTCCACGGGTCTACACCTCCCATCTGCTCCATAAAATCTTTAAGTACCTTGGCTGCTGCCGGCCTCCTTCCAGTCCTGGACTTCGACCTATCCAGCCCTGGTTCCAACACCGTATTAAAATCTCCCCCCATTATCAGCTTTCCCATCTCTTGGTCCGGAATGCGTCCTAGCATCCGCCTCATAAAATTGGCATCATCCCAGTTCGGGGCATATACGTTTACCAAAACCACCGTCTCCCCCTGTAGTTTGCCACTCACCATCACGTATCTGCCCCCGTTATCCGCCACTATAGTCTTTGCCTCGAACATTACCCGCTTCCCCACTAATATAGCCACCCCCCTATTTTTCGCATCTAGCCCCGAATGGAACACCTGCCCCACCCATCCTTTGCGTAGCCTAACCTGGTCTATCAGTTTCAGGTGCGTTTCCTGTAACATAACCACATCTGCCTTAAGTTTCTTAAGGTGTGCGAGTACCCGTGCCCTCTTTTATCGGCCCGTTCAGCCCTCTCACGTTCCACGTGATCAGCCGGGTTGGGGGGCAATCCCCCCCCCCCCTTGTCGATTAGCCATCCCCTTTTTCCAGCTCCTCACCTGGTTCCCACGCAGCTGTATCTCCCCCAGGCGGTGCCCCCCCGCCCATCCCCTCCCATACCAGCTCCCCCCTCTCCCCAGCAGCAGCAACCCAGTAATTCCCCCCTCCCACACCCCCCCCCTCCCCCCCCCCCCCCCGCTAGCGTAATTACTCCCCCCATGTTGCTCCCAGAAGTCAGCAAACTCTGGCCGACCTCGGCTTCCCCCCGTGACCTCGGCTCGCACCGTGCGACGCCCCCTCCTTCCTGCTTCTCTATTCCCGCCATGATTATCATAGCGCGGGAACCAAGCCCGCGCTTCTCCCTTGGCCCCGCCCCCAATGGCCAACGCCCCATCTCCTCCACCTCCCCTCCTCCCCCTCCCCTCCTCCCCCCATCACCACCTGTGGAAGAGAGAAAAGTTACCACATCGCAGGATTAGTACATAAAACTCCTCTTTCCCCCCTTTTTAACCCCCCTCTTCGCCCCCCCACATTCGCCCCACCACTTTGTTCAAACGTTCTTTTTAATAACCCGCTCATTCCAGTTTTTCTTCCACAATAAAAGTCCACGCTTCATCCGCCGTCTCAAAGTAGTGGTGCCTCCCTCGATATGTGACCCACAGTCTTGCCGGTTGCAGCATTCCAAATTTTATCTTTTTATGAAGCACCGCCTTGGCCCGATTAAAGCTCGTCCTCCTTCTCGCCACCTCCGCACTCCAGTCTTGATAAACGCGGATCACCGCGTTCTCCCATTTACTGCTCCGAGTTTTCTTTGCCCATCTAAGGACCATTTCTCTATCCTTAAAACGGAGGAATCTCACCACTATGGCTCTGGGAATTTCTCCTGCTCTCGGTCCTCGCGCCATCACTCGGTATGCTCCCTCCACCTCCAATGGACCCGCCGGGGCCTCCGCTCCCATTAACGAGTGCAGCATCGTGCTCACATATGCCCCGACGTCCGCTCCCTCCGCACCTTCAGGAAGACCAAGAATCCTCAAGTTGTTCCTCCTTGCGTTGTTCTCCAGTGCCTCCAACCTTTCCACACATCGTTTCTGATGTGCCTCATGCATCTCCGTCTTCACCACCAGGCCCTGTATGTCGTCCTCATTTTCGGCTGCCTTTGCCTTCACGACCCGAAGCTCCTGCTCCTGGGTCTTTTGTTCCTCTTTTTGCCCTTCGATCGCCTGTAGTATCGATTTCAAGAACTCTTGTTGTTCAGGGCCCCATGTTAAACTGCCACCTTCCGACGCCATCTTGGTTTTTGCTTGCCTTCCTTGCCGCTGTTCTAAAGGATCCACTGCAATCCGGCCACTTTCTCCTCCTTTTTCATCCGTATCCATGGGGGATTCCCTTCTGGTTAACCGCACGGTATTTTTAGCCGTCAAAATTGCCGTTGGGGCTCGTTTCAAGAGCCCAAAAGTCCGTTTCACCGGGAGCTGCCGAAACGTGCAACTCAGCTGGTCATCGCTGCACCCGGAAGTCCCCGGAGTTTATGTTTATGATGGGGAATGAGCAATATCCTGTGTGCTATTGAGTTTCTTGCATGCTGTTGGACCAGGAGGAGGAATGTGTTAGAAAGGGAGCCTAGTTCAGCAAGGTTTCTGGTCAATGATGACCCCTCCAAGATGATGTTGGTGGATGTTTTAGTGATGGTAATGCTGTTTTAACATGAATGAGGGATGTTAGACTCGGGTTGCAAGTGATCATTGCCTGGCACTTACATACCATGTGTTGCTTGCTTTCTATCACCCCAGCCTGAATGTTGTCAAGATCTTGCTGCATGTGGACACAGATGAACTGAGGCAGGGGTAAAGTTGGGTGATGTTAAGGAGGTGGAAATAGGCTGTCTTAGTGATGACATGAATATGAGATTGGAAGCTCATCTTGAGATCAAATGTGACACCAAGGTTACGAGCAGACTGGCTAATCTCAGACTTTGCCAGAAAGAAGGATAGAGTTCACAGCTAGAGATGGGACCCAAGAGAGTTGGGTGCACCCAGTACAAAGCACCGGCTGCAGGGTCCAGGAGGGCCTGGACTCATTGCTGTAAACCAAGTTTGTCCAACCAGAGCTGCAGACTGCTGCAGCTTGACAGTTCAATTTTTTAAAAAAGCCGGTCTTTCAGGTCAGTTTCACTGGGTTGCTGTGTTGCTGCTTCCAACCTACGGGGTAGCTTTGTTTATCTAAAGCTAGTCAACCATTAAGCTGCCCGAAGGTTGAATTGATAGCGAAGCAGCAGACGTGTGGCAGATAGTTGCTCCTCCCACTTCTGCAGTGGCCCCCAGAAACCTTCCAATAACCGTCTGAATATGAAATAGTTTATTTCTTTCATGAGTTATTCCAGGGTTTTTGCTTTCAACTCATGAAAAAAAGAAAGGGGAGGAGGATGTGCTTTAAGTGATGGTAAGGCCAGGGTGGGGGAAGAGGAGAGAGAGAAAAGCTGTCTGATCACTTTGGCAAAGGTTCATATGGAAATGTATGCAGGACAAGAGGCAAAGCAGCAAACATTTCTTGGTCTCAGATTTTGCAGGTATCCTTTGGGGGAGGGTGGTTAAAAGAGGTGGAATTGAAACTAGTCTCTTTAAGGTTTCAATGGAAACCTGTCAGTTTATGACAGACAGGGAATCAGATAAATAATGACGTTTTGGAATGTAAACATACATTAAAATAAAACTAAAATTCTTAAGGGACCGGCACAAGAGTGCAGAAGAGTGTTTCTGTTGGTGTGAGCAATTTTGTGTGCCCCTATTATATACCATTAGGGTTTCCAGCAGCACCAATCCCACTATGGCAGCTGCTGGAATTAAAATTCAATTAATTAACCTGGAATGTAAAGCTTGTCTCAGTAATAGTGGCCATGAAACTATCATGAATTATTGTAAAAATCCATCTAGTTCACTAATGTCCTTTAGGGAAAGAAACCTACCACTCTCCTTTCCTGTCCTAGCCTAGATGTGATTCCATATGGTTGACTCTTAACTATCCTCTTAAATGGCCAAACAAGCCACTCCATTCAAGGCCTATTAGGGGTGTGCAGCAAATGCTGGCTGTGCCAAAAATGTGCACAGCCCATGAAAGAATTAAGGAAGAATGTGGGAGAGGCCAGGCTGGGGACGCAGTTTCAGAATAAGGCGTCTCTCATTTAAGATAATCTTTATTGTCACAAGTAGGCTTACATTAACACTGCAATGAAGTTACTGTGAAAAGCCCCCGCCTGTTCGGGTACTCAGAGGGAGAATTCAGAATGCCCAAATTACCTAACCGCGCGTCTTTCGGGACTTGCGGGAGGAAACCGGAGCATGCGGAGGAAACCCACGCAAACACAAGGAGAACATCCAGACTCCGCGTAGACAGTGACCCAAGGTGGGAATGGAACCTGGGACCCTGGCGCTGTGAAGCAACAGTGCTAACCACTGTGCTACCATGCCGCCGGGTGGCTCGTGACTCTGGAACGCTTTTCCCCAGAGAGTAGTAGAAGCATGGTCCTAAAAAATTTTTTTAGGCAGAGGTACTTTTAATAATAATCCTTATTGTCATAAGTAGGCTTACATTAACACTGCAATGAAGTTACTGTGAAAAACCCCCAGTCACCACATTCCGGCGCCTGTTCGGGTGCACGGAGGGAGAATTCAGAGTGTCCCAATTACCTAACAGCACGTCTTTCGGGACTAGTGGGAGGAAACCTGAGCACCTGGAGGAAATCCACGCAGAAATGGGAAGAATGTGCAGACTCCGCACAAACAATGACCCAGCCGGGAATCGAACCTGGGACCCTGGCGCTGTGAAGCCACAGTGCTAACCAATGTGCTACCGTGCTGCCCAATGTAACTGTAACAATGTGCCCGTGCTGTAAGTACTTTACAGAGTTAGGCAGGAAAGTGATGTTCAGGCCCCAATTAGATCAGCCGCGTTCTTATTCAATGGCGGTGCAGACTCTAGGGACCAAATGGGCTACTTGTCTTAATTTGCATGTTTGTATGTAAATGAGGTTTGGTTTGTATTTTCTGGAATTTTTTTGGTTTAAGTTTTGATTTGATTGAAGTTAAAGAGAACAGAAAGGGGTTTTCTTTTTCTTCATTCATTATTTAGATTTTGGCAACACTGGCAAGGCCAGCATTTGTTGTCCATCCCTAATTGCTCTTGAACGGAGTGGCTTACGAGGTCATCTCAATGGGCTTTAAGAGTCGACCACATTACTGTTGGTCTGGAGTTGCCTGCATGTTTCAACTGATTTCTTTCCTAAAGGAAATTCGAACACCAGTGAACCAGATGGATTTTTACAGCAATCAATGATGGTTTCATGTCTGCCATTACTAACTTGAGACTAACTTTCATTTCCAGGTATATAAATTTAATTTATCTTTTACCAGCTGCCATCATGGTATTTGAAGCCATATCCCCAGTGTGTAGCCTGGGCTTCTACATTACTAAATGGTTGGGGATTCTATAATTAGGGGGCATAATCTATAAAAAAGAGCCAGACCTTGCATGAGTGAAGTTAGGAAACACTTCTGTACCTGCAGGGTGATAGCTCTTCCACAAATGACAATTGATGATAGATCAATTATAGAATCATAGAATTTTACAACACAGGAAGCCATTCGGCCCATCGTGTCAACACCGGCTCCCGAAAGAGCTGCCTAGCTGGTCCCATTCCCCAACTCTTTCTCCATAGCCCTCTAAATTCATCAGTTTCAAATATATATCCAGCTCTCTTTTGAAGCCTCCCATGGAATCCGTCTCCACCACTCTCCCAGGCAGCGCATTCCAAAACCCTCTCTTGCTGATCATCTTGAAATTGTGACTCCTAGTCACGACTTACCAATTAGTGGAAACAGAATATCCTTCTTTAACCTGTCAAAATTGTTCATAATTTTGAACACCTCAGTAAGGTCTTCTCTGCTCTTAGGAGAACAAGCCCAATTTTGCTCATCTTTCCTTGTATCTAAAATTCCTCATTCCTGGTACCATTCTAGTAAATCCCCTCTGCACTCTCTCTGGGGCTTTAACATCCTTAAGTAAGGTACCCAGAACTGAACACAATATTCCAAATGTGGTCTGACCAATGATTTGAAGAGGTGTAGCATCACGTCTTTGCTTTTATACTCTATGCCTCCTATAAGCCTTTTTTTTTTCTTTTTTTCCACTGAGCCCTGGGGAACACCACTTACAACTTGTCTCCAGTCTGAGAAATGTCCATCTATACCAACCCTCTGTTTCCTGTCTCTTAGCCAACTGCTAATCCATGTGCCAAGGACCCATCAATCCCAAACATTTCCAATTTGCTAACTAATCTGCCACGTAGCACCATTTGTGACTGTTAGTTTGGTGAGCACGAGCTCGAATAGATACTTCCCTCTTGTTGGTTTTCTCATCATCTGAGAATTTCTTCTCTCTAAGAGTGGTGAATTTTTGAAATTCTTTACCATAGGGATCTATGGAGGCCGAGTCCTTGATCATTTTCAAGGCTGATATCAATAGGTTTTTAATCAGGGGTATTAAGGGTTATGGAGAGAAGTCAGAAAAGTGGACTTAGTGTTAGGTCAGCCATGATCTTAATAAATGGCAGAGCAGGCTCAAAGGGCTGAATTGGCTACTTCTGTTCCTATTTCTAATGGTCTCAGACCCATTCTGGTCGATATATCATTCTGGAATCAGCCAATGGTGCAATGGTGGTGGTACTGAGCCACTCTTGGTGATGGACATTGAAGTCCTGGACCCGGAATGCATTCTCTATCTCTTGAACTCTCCATGTTTCTTCCAATATCCATATTTATGTATGGACTTTTAGAAGGGATTTGACAAAGTTACTTTTAGCTGATGGTTAGAAAATGATGGTATGATCAGACACCATTCCATGAGCTTCAACTTTAGTTAAGTACATAAGGGACAGGAGCAGGAATAGGCCATTTGGTCCCTTGAGCCTGCTCCACCATTCAATATGATCATGCCTGATCTGATCTTGGCCTCAACTCCACCTTTCCTGCTTGCCTCCATAGTTGTTTATAGATCAAAAATCTATCTAACTCAGCCTTTAATGTATTCAATGACCCAGCTTCCACTGCTCTCCGTCTAGGGGAAGAAATTCCTCCTCCAACTCTGTCTTAAATGGGAGGCGTCTTAATTTTAAACCATTACCCGTAGTTCGAGATTCTTCCACATGAGGAAATCTCCATCCAGGATCTGCCCTGTCAAGCTCCCTCAGAATCTTAGTTGTTTCAACAATATCACCTTTCGCTCTTCTGAATTCTGATGAGTTGGAGACCCAAGATGCTCAACCTTTCATAAGACAACTGTCATCACGGAATCAATCTAATGAACTTTCTCTGAAAGGCCTCCGTTGCAATTATGTCCCTCCGTAACAGGACATCCCAGATCCTTCTGTCCTGCAGCATCCTGCAGCCTCTCTCCATTCAAATGATTTTCTGTTCTTCTCTTCAAAGCGAATAACCGCACTGAGGTTGCACAACTTCCTTTCTCACCTATTATTGTATCACCATCAAATTGGGCTACGGTACACTCGGTCCCTTCACCAAAATAGTTAATATAGATTGTAAACAGTTGAGGTCCCCGCTCTTCGCTAGTTTCAGCTTGCCAATCTGGAAATTACCTATTTATCCTGACTGTCGGGTTCTTGTTTCGAGCCCATTATGCAAATTCTGTCTGAGATATTGTGCTTTTATACCCTCACTGTCAGTAATATCGAGACCTTTATACCCACGCTGCAGGGGATGCCGTGCCTAAGATTAACAGTTAGGTTGGACTGGGATGTCTGTGATATTGTTTTTTCTCAGAAGTGGTAAATACGCACATGGTCAGAGTAATGCACCAATGAAGGTTTCCTTATGTATAAAGCACATAAAAAATGAAGTGTTTTTGAAAGTATAAGGTGGTTTAGCACACTGGGCTAAATTGCTGGCTTTTAAAGCAGTCCAAGGCAGGCCAGCAGCACAGTTCAATTCCTGTACCAGCCTCCCCGAACAGGCGCCGGAATGTGGCGACTAGGGGCTTTTCACAGTAACTTCGTTTGAAGCCTACTTGTGACAATAAGCAATTTTCATTTCATTTCATTTAATTTCATCTGGGACTATGGTGACTTTACTTCAAGATGGAGTCAGTTGGTAATGTGCTCTTCTCCAGACACGTTTTCCATGTCTTGCTCAGTATTTGCACTTAGGTTTGTTATATTTTAGTCATTGTTGTGTTTCATCTGTATAATGTTTACAGATCCACAGAGTACAGACCCTGTTGATTTGTTTATCTTTTTTTCTGTTCTCTTCTGCCTTATGTAAATTTATTGGGATCTGTTTCTATATCAAAGGAGCAACATGAAGCAAGTCATTGTTTTAGGCTGAACAGAAAATATCTAGTGGAGTCTCCAGTGTATGTTTCGGTGACTGGGCTGTCAGTTAACCAAGATGTTACTGGTGCATAGAGTGACTGGTGAGAGTGATTGTTCATACATAATCTATTTCTCAGGATGAACACTGTGTCCATTTTATTGTAAAGCCATTTGACAATGAGTACAAAAATTGCCCTTTTGGTCACACTGTTAAAAGATTTATTTTGGTGGAGGAGGCTGGCTAAGTGTGTTTGTCAGCGAATGGTGTATAGCAATGGATCGAGAACAAAGTATGTAATAAAATAAGCCCGAATTTATGCAAAAGTAATCAAAAATGAGTCGGGTTTGAAAATGTTTCCTTTTATTGTACAGCTGAGCTTCTAGCTTGGTAAATTAATTTAAAACGCTTTGCTTAAGAAGTGTGTGGGACAACTTTGGCAACACAGCGCGGAGTGGCAAAAAGTCCTGATTGGAATAGAACAAATCATAGGACAAAGAACAAAGAAATGTACAGCACAGGAACAGGCCCTTCGGCCCTCCAAGCCCGTGCCGACCATGCTGCCCGACTAAACTACAATCTTCTACACTTCCTGGGTCCGTATCCCTCTATTCCCATCCTATTCATGTATTTGTCAAGATGCCCCTTAAATGTCACTCGTCCCTGCTTCCACCACCACCTCCGGTAGCGAGTTCCAGGCACCCACTACCCTCTGCGTAAAAACTTGCCTCGTACATCTACTCTAAACCTTGCCCCTCTCACCTTAAACCTATGCCCCCTAGTAATTGACCCCTCTACCCTGGGGAAAAGCCTCTGACTATCCACTCTGTCTATGCCCCTCATAATTTTGTATACCTCTATCAGGTCTCCCCTCAACCTCCTTCGTTCCAGTGAGAACAAACCGAGTTTATTCAACCGCTCCTCATAGCTAATGCCCTCCATACCAGGCAACATTCTGGTAAATCTCTTCTGCACCCTCTCTAAAGCCTCCACATCCTTCTGGTAGTGTGGCGACCAGAATTGAACACTATACTCCAAGTGTGGCCTAACTAAGGTTCTATACAGCTGCAACATGACTTGCCAATTCTTATACTCAATGCCCCGGCCAATGAAGGCAAGCATGCCGTATGCCTTCTTGACTACCTTCTCCACCTGTGTTGCCCCTTTCAATGACCTGTGGACCTGTACTCCTAGATCTCTTTGACTTTCAATACTCTTGAGGGTTCTACCATTCACTGCATATTCCCTACCTGCATTAGACCTTCCAAAATGCATTACCTCACATTTGTCCGGATTAAACTCCATCTGCCATCTCTCCGCCCAAGTCTCCAAACAATCTAAATCCTGCTGTATCCTCCGACAGTCCTCATCGCTATCCGCAATTCCACCAACCTTTGTGTCGTCTGCAAACTTGCTAATCAGACCAGTTACATTTTCCTCCAAATCATTTATATATACTACAAAGAGCAAAGGTCCCAGCACTGATCCCTGTGGAACACCACTGGTCACAGCCCTCCAATTAGAAAAGCATCCTTCCATTGCTACTCTCTGCCTTCTATGGCCTAGCCAGTTCTGTATCCACCTTGCCAGCTCACCCCTGATCCCGTGTGACTTCACCTTTTGTACTAGTCTACCATGAGGGACCTTGTCAAAGGCCTTACTGAAGTCCATATAGACAACATCCACTGCCCTACCTGCATCAATCATCTTAGTGACCTCCTCGAAAAACTCTATCAAGTTAGTGAGACACGACCTTCCCTTCACAAAACCGTGCTGCCTCTCACTAATACGTCCATTTGCTTCCAAATGGGAGTAGATCCTGTCTCGAAGAATTCTCTCCAGTAATTTCCCTACCACTGAAGTAAGGCTCACCGGCCTGTAGTTCCCGGGATTATCCTTGCTACCCTTCTTAAACAGAGGTACAACATTGGCTATTCTCCAGTCCTCCGGGACATCCCCTGAAGACAGCGAGGATCCAAAGATTTCTGTCAAGGACAAACCAGCCCACTTCTTAGAAAGATAATGACAGCGATTTCATTGGAATAGCACCATCTCCAATTTCCTGTTCACATCAAATACCATAATTTGTGTGGACATATATAATTGTACCTTCATCGATGCTGGGCACTTTGTATTTAATAGCATTAAGAGAACATTTTTAAAATGTTACGATATGGACCTCGCCATTGGTCTGTGCTGACAAGGCTTTTATCTTCACCAAATGGGCTGCAGAAACTTAATGCTCACCAACGCAAGTACAGTTAGTGATGGACAATAAATTCTGGCCTTTTAGTGATGGCTATATCAAATGAATTAATGAGAAGAAAATAAAGGAGAATCTCAACTGCAGTCTTCAGTTAAATTGTGCATTGTTGCAGTCTATTTTGAAAGCTTTCTCTCAATTTTCTCAAGTTTTCCAGGGCTCCACTAGCTGGAGCTCAGTTCCACAACTACTGCCCACCTTCAAGTATTCAAACTTCAATTGAAGCTTTCAAGGCCACTATTGACTGCTTTCTGTTGGGTAAGCATATAAGAACATAAGAACTAGGAACAGGAGTAGGCCATCTGGCCCCTCGAGCCTATGCCCCCTAGTTCTGCTTTCCCCGACCAGTGGAAACAACCTGCCCGCATCTATCCTATCTATTCCCTTCATAATTTTATATGTCTCAATAAGATCCCCCCGCATCCTTCTAAACTCCAATGAGTACAGTCCCAGTCTACTCAACCTCTCGTCATAATCTTAATCCCCTCAACTCTGGGATCAACCTAGTGAATCTCCTCTGCACTCCCTCCAGTGCCAATATGTCCTTTCTCAGGTAAGGAGACCAAAACTGAACACAATACTCCAGGTGCGGCCTCACCAACACCCTATACAATTGCAGCATAACCTCACTAGTCTTGAACTCCATCCCTCTAGCAATGAAAGACAAAACTCGATTAGCCTCCTTAATCACCTGTTGCACCTGCACACCAACCTTTTGCGACTCGGGCACCAGCACACCCAGGTCCCTCTGCACAGCAGCATGTTTTCACATCTTACTGTTTAAATAATAATCCATTCTGCTGTTATTCCTCCCAAAATGGATAGCCTCACACTTGGCAACATTGAATTCCATCTGCCGGACCCTAGCCCATTCACCTAACCTATCCAAATCATTCTGCAGACTTCCGGTATCCTCTGCCCTTTTTGCTTTACCACTCATCTTAGTGTCGTCTGCAAACTTTGACACATTGCCCTTGGTCCCCAACTCCAAATCGTCTATGTAAATTGTGAACAACTGCGGGCCCAACACTGATCCTTGAGGGACCACACTAGTTACAGGTTGCCAACCAGAGAAACACCCATTTATCCCCACTCTCTGCTTTCTGTTAGTTAACCAATCCTCTACCCATGCTACCACTTTACCCTCAATGCCATGCATCTTTAGTTTATGCAGCAACCTTTTGTGTGGCACCTTGTCAAAAACTTTCTGGAAATCCAGATATACCACATCCATTGGCTCCCCGTTATCTACTGCACTGGTAACGTCCTCTCAAAATTCTACCAAATTAGTCAGACACGACCTACCCTTTGTGAACCCATGCTGCGTCTGCCCAATGGGACAATTTCCCTCCAGGTGCCCCGCTATTTCCTCCTTAATGATAGAGTCCAGCATTTTCCCTACAACCGAAGTTAAGCTTACCGGCCTATAATTACCCGCTTTCTGCCGACCTCCTTTTTTAAACAGTGGTGTCACGTTTGCTACTTTCCAATCCTCTGGGACCACCCCAGAGTCTAGTGAATTTTGATAAATTATCACTAGTGCGTTTACAATTTCCCTAGCCATCTCTTTTAACATTCTGGGATGCATCCCATCAGGGCCAGGAGACTTGTCTACCTTTAGCCCCATTAACTTGCCCAATACTGCCTCCTTAGTGATTACAATCATCTCAAGGTCCTCACCTATCATATCCTTATTTCCATCAGTCACTGGCATGTTATTTGTGTCCTCCACTGTGAAGACTGACCCAAAAAACCTGTTCAGCTCCTCAGCCATTTCCCCGTCTCCTATTATTAAATCTCCCTTCTCATCTTCCAAAGGACCAATATTTACCTTAGCCACTCTTTTTTGTCTTATATATTTGTAGAAGCTTTTACTATCTGCTTTTATGTTCTGAGCCAGTTTACTTTCATAGTCTACCTTACTCTTCTTTATGGCTTTTTTAGTAGCTTTCTGTTGCCCCCTAAAGACTTCCCAGTCCTCTAGTCTCCCACTAATTTTTGCCACTTTGTATGTTTTTTCCTTCAATTTGATACTCTCCCTCACCTCCTTAGATATCCACGGTCGATTTTTCCCCTTTCTACCGTCTTTCTTTTTTGTTGGTATGAACCTTTTCTGAACACTGTGAAAGATCGCTCGGAAGGTTCTCCACTGTTCCTCAACTGCTTCACCATGAAGTCTTTGCTCCCAGTCTACCTTAGCTAGTTCTTCTCTCATCCCATTGTAATCGCCTTTGTTTAAGCACAAAACACTAGTGTTTGATTTTACCTTGTCATCCTCCAACTGTATTTTAAATTCCACCATATTGTGGTCGCTCCTTCCAAGAGGATCCCGAACTATGAGATCATTAATCAATCCTGCCTCATTACACAGGACCAGATCTAGGACTGCTTGTTCCCTTGTAGGTTCCATTACATACTGTTCCAGGAAATTATCCCGGGCACATTCTATAAACTCCTCCTCAAGGCTGCCTTTACCAACCTGGTTAAACCAATCGATATGCAGATTAAAATCTCCCATGATAACCGCTGTACCATTTCTACATGCATCCGTTAATTCTTTGCTTATTGCCTGCCCTACCATCCAGTTACTATTTGGTGGCCTATAGACTACTCCTATCAGTGACCTTTTCGCCTTACTATTCCTGATTTCCACCCAAATTGATTCAACCTTGTCCTCCATAGCACCAATATCATCCCTTACTATTGCCCGGATGCCATCCTTAAACAACAAAGCTACACCACCGCCCTTACCGTCCATTCTATCCTTTCGTATAGTCTGATACCCTTGGATATTTAACTCCCAGTCGTGACCATCTTTTAACCATGTTTCAGTAATGGCCACTAAATCATAGTCATTCACGATGATTTGTGCCATCAACTCATTTACCTTATTTCGTATACTACGAGCATTCAGGTAAAGTACACTTATGCTGTTTTTTATGTCTTTGTTATGAATCCTAACACCTTGATCAGTAACTTTTCGCAATTTATTCTTCCTCTTACCCTTTCTCCTAATTTTCCTTGTCTTTGAACCCATATCTCTACATAATAACCTGCCAGGTAACCTGCTGCCTTGATCTCCATTAACCATTATACTGTCCATAGCTTTACACTTCCCTTCCCCCCCAACTTGCTAGTTTAAAGTCCTTGTGACCAACCTATTTATCCTATTCGCTAGAACACTGGTCCCAGAATGGTTCACGTGAAGACCGTCCCAACGGTACAGGTTCCTCCTGCCCCAGTACTGATGCCAATGCCCCATGAAATGGAATCCCTCTTTCCCGCACCACTCCTTTAGCCACGTGTTAACGTCTCTAATTTTCTCAACCCTATGCCAATTGTCACGTGGCTCGGGTAGTCATCCAGAGATTATAACCCTGGAGGACGTGCTCTTTAATTTAGTCCCTAGTGTTTGATAATCCCCAAACAGGTCCTCTTTCCTAGTCTTACCCATGTTGTTAGTCCCAACGTGGACCACAACAACTGGATCCTCCCCCTCCCTCTCCAAAATCCTTTAAGCCGATCAGAGATGTCCCTCACCCTGGCACCGGGCAGGATAAGGAGAAAAAGTGGGTAAATTGAGTTGAAAAACAGATTTAGACCAAACATGATGTAAGAGAATGATGAAACATGCTCAGCCTCTTTCTGTTTATATGTTCATGCGTGAGCTCAGATGGCAAGTGGCTGCAAGCTGTTTGACTGTGGAGACTTCAGAATCAAATTTTATATGCCTCTCATCCGGTGACCTCATGCAAGGATTTTTCCAGCCATGGCAGGAAACCTGGTTGATTTTATTCTTTTCCTCCCTATTCAAAAGGTGCTGAGGTCAGCTCGAAGTGAGACGGAGAGTGGGTTATGCTTTTACCCATCACTGAAGATTCTGCGAGCCGTTGAGAATTATAGGAGCGCATACCCAGCAATTCAACAAGCACAGAAATACAATTTTCATTTTGTTGAACACATTCACAGCTGGAAGTGCTATTTGGCACTCTTCCCAATGTGATCACAAGTTCCACAAAGATGCCAGATGGTATTAATGTCACTGCTATAATTCAGAGTGGGATGTGGGAGTAATACATGGAATCACATTGCAAAGGGACAAGGGAGCAGAATATAAACAAAATAAACAATTTTTGAATCATTACATTTCCCTTTTTTTAATATGTCCTTTGAGAAATTTTAGAGAACGTAGGAGTAACCACCTAGATTAATGTATTAATCTTTCAATAATCACCAATACTGAACTCCAGTGTTACATAATTGTACAAAAGTGGAGTGCAGTACAGATGGCAGCAGATCTGCTACGGTATAAAACTGGGGTACATTTACTAATGGGTCCATGTTGATTACTGTATAACATTGGGTGTGTGTATAGTGACCCACCAGTACTGGATAATACTTCAGAAGTATTTATTGGGTACAAAGCACTTGCCTGGTGGTTGTGAAAGGTGCTATTTAAATTAAAGTCTTTCTTAGCTTTTATGGTTACGAATGGAAACTAAGCCCACATAGTATCTGTTCGGCCCAGTTGAGTGAACTTGCATCTCTTGAGTTAGAAAGTTATGGGCTCAAGCTTCAATTCTGGACTGTGATCTAGGCAGATGGCAGTGTGCAGTGCTGAAGGAATGCTACACCTTCAGAAATGCAGCACTTCATGTGAGGTGTTAAGCTGTGTGTGTGTGGATGAGGAAGGAGGGGGGAGACGGGCAATTTCATCAGTATTTAATCTGTCCACCTGTACCATGGTAACAGCCTGACTGATCTGCAATATCTTTAGGATTTTGTTGTAGATAATTGCAATGTGATTGGTTGATAGTGGGCACTTTGTATTCTACAATCTGGAGTGCACTTTTTCCTCCACAGTATCGTAAGAAAAGACTGAAAGACCAGTGATTTTAAAGAGGCCCTTGCTATTCAAATCAACTGCTGTTTGTGTCATGTGCTGCCACATAGATTCTTCTTTCTCATTGAAAGTCGATTGTACTAGGACTGGAAAGAGAAGCAAAGCTGAAATCTTTTATTATCTTGCAGTCTGTCCATAAGCAGAGATTTCTGTATGTTCGGCTTATTCCAAAAAACCCTTTTGTTTGTGTGGTCAATTTTTAAAGTGACTCACAGCAAACTCTGTTAGGATTGCATTGGATGTATAGTTTATTCACACATTCAAACCCTGTGGGGGTGGAAGATCATAACTTCACACACGCACCACACACACACCACACACACACACTTGTATAGTAAGAGGATAGAAAAAAGGGGATTGACAACTATGAATAGCAACAATAAAAAGAACGACTGAAACGAATATCAGTTCACATAATTTCCAGAGAAATGAATATCAGTTGAGGTGATTTCCAGAATCCTAAAAGTCCAAATTCAGAGGGGGCCCCACACAAATGTTCCAGTTCAAATGAAAATGCAAAATTCCTTTAAAGATTAAGGTGATGCAATGAGATGAGGTTGATAATCAGATACTTGGTCAGCTGGGCAGTTGATGACTGTGAACTTCCAGCAACACAGACTTCAAAGAGGCTCAGACTTGAACAGGCTATTTTGTCAGCCTGGAGTTTGCTTTTTGATGTTTGCGGGTTGGAGTTAAATCAGCAGTCTTGGGAGGCTAGAAATGTAATATTGAGAAACTAAAGGTGAGATGCATGGGCCATGTGATGTTGCTCATTAATCAGTTAATTGTAGCTTAACAAGCAACTTCTGTACTTCTGGTCAAAATTTATTGTTTACCCTAGGAGCGAGATGGTAGATGTTAGTGCCTCAATGTCTCTATTTATTACAATCCAGGCTGGGGAGCCATATCATCTGCTAGTTCTCTGATTTTCTAGTTTATAATGTGTTATTACAATGTGGTGTGAGATTCCATAAGGGTGAAAGTGGAGCTCTTTTGTCCTGCAACTTCTGTTGGAAATTTCTAGAAACTACCGAAAAACAAAAAAAGAAAATGTAAAAAAAAAAAAAGGGGGGCATGTGTAGCTCATTTGGTAGAACATCAAATCTGAGGATCCGGAGTTCCAGTCCCTGTGTGAACACTGCTTCTGGCTGAAGATGTTCGCACCCCATGACAGGGAAAACAAGTAATGCATTTTCCGAGAAAGTGGAAGGAACTTAACAAAGTCATCTTCTCCAGTGAATCATGTGGCCTTTAGCAGCCATCATTTGGTTTAGCAAAGTCCATTTTTAAATGAGCAAAAGAAAAAGTTTAATCAACACCTTTTTTGCCTTGGGGACATGTGAATTGGTTTTACATCTCAACATATGTGGATGCAAGTTTTGAACTAACCAGTTTTATTTGCATGATTTAAAAAATATATATATTTACGGGATGCTGGCTGGACCAGTATTTATTGCCCACCCCCAAATGTCCTCCATTTCCGAAGGCATTTGGGATTCAACCACAGTGCTGTGGATCTGGAGTCACACGTAAGCCAGACCAGTTAAGGATGGCAGATTTCCTTCCCTAAAGAGCATTAGTGAACCAGATGGGTTTTTACGACAATCAACAATGAGTTTGTGGTCATCATTAGACTTTTAATTCCAGATTTCTTTTTAATTGAAATCAAATTTTGTCTTGATGGGATTTGAACCCGGGACCTGACATCTTGCCCTGAGTCTCTGGATTACTAGTCCAGTGACAATGCCATTGACAATGCCTGAAGCAGATGATGAACTGTAGGCACAATATGCATTTTCCTATGTTTCACTCGCCATCTTTTTAGTTGGAAGATTACTTGCTACAACCTCAATCTAGCTTAACTTCCCTTCTTAGGCTGGTAATGAGAATTTCAAAGCACAAGCATCTCTGTGACTTGGTTGTGCGATTCACACTGACTGAAAAGCTGACTGGTAATATGATTCGATCAGAGGTGGTCCTGATTGCCAAACTGCGGGTCAAGAAGGACTCATAGGAACTTGAGGAAAGGAGGCAACCATATGGCTGTAGAGCCTCCTTCACCATTCAATAAGATCGTGGCTGATTTAGTTGCAGTCTCAGCTGCAATTGCCTGCATAAACCTTGATTCCCTTGCCTAAGAAATATCTACCTCACTCTTCCTTAAAAAAAATTCAAAGACCCTGTCTCCACTGCTATCCGGAGAAGAGAATTCCAAGCACCTTATCTCTGTCTTGAAAGTACGCTAGTTTTGGTCTACCACCCCACAAGAGAAAATATTGTCCAGGAATCCACCTAATCAAGCCCGATTAGGATCTTGTATGTTTCAGTCAATCACATTTTCCTCCTTATAAACCCGAATGGATATGGGTCTAACCTGATCAGCCTTCCTTCAGAAGATGACCCCTTCATCCCAGGGATGAGTCCAGTGAACCTTCTTTGAGCTGCTTCTAAAGCAATTTTTTTTTTTTTAGACTTGCTGCACCTGCATAGTAGTTTTGTGATTCATGTACTAAGATGCTTAAATCCTTCTACACCACCGGGTTCTGAAGTCTTGTTTCATTTAAATAGTATACTACTTTTCTATTCTTCCTGCCAAGTGCACAAATTCACATTTACCCACATTATACTTCACCAGCCAAATTATTTGCCCACTCACTTGACCTATGTCCCTTTTGCAGACTCTACCTCCGCTTGACAACATACTTTCATACCTATCCTGGTGTCATCGGCAAATGTAGCTGCCATACATTCGCTGCCTTCATCTAAGTCATTGATAGAAATTGTAAATCGTTGAAGACCCAGCACTGATCCCTGTGGTACTCCACTGGTTACAGGTTGCCAATCTATAAAAGATCCATTTATCCCTACTCTGCCTCTTGTCAGCCAACCAATCCTTTCTCCATGCTAATATGTTACCCCCTAAACCATTGATGTGGTACCTTATTAAATTTCTTTGATATCAATAGCATTGTTGAGAATCTGGAGGCCGTTTCGCCAGAACTTCAGGTTGGGGGCAGGGTCAAGGGAAATGCCAATTCGGGGAATCATAGATTTGAGCAAGGGAAGTGGGATGGGAATTTTTAGAGATGGGCAAAAAAGGGAGTTAGGGCACTGAAGGATTTGTTTCTAGGGGGTCGGTTTGCAGAATTTACGGTGCTGGGAGCGAAGTATGGGCTGGAGCAGAGGGAAATGTTTAGATAAAAGCAGGTTTGAGACTTTGCCAAGAAGGAGCTACAGAGCTTCCTGGTGAAGCCAGCCTCCACATTGCTGGAGGAGGTGCTGATGACAGGGAGACTGGAGAAAGGGGTAGTGCCGGTGGTTTACGGGGTTATTTTGGAAGAGGAGAAGGCACCGCTGGAAGGGATCAAAGCAAACTGGGAGGAAGAGTTGGGAGAGGGTATGGAGGAGGGATTCTGGTGTGAGGTGCTCCGGAGAGTGAATGCCTCCACCTTGTGTGCGAGGTTGGGCTGATACAGCTGAAGGTGGTATATAGAGCACAACTCACAAAGACGAGGATGAGCCGGCCCTGAGGGGGTAGAAGTTGTGTGTGAACGTTGCGGGGGGTTGGGCAAACCATGTTGATGTTTGGCCCTGTCCAAAGCTGGAGGATTACTGGAGGTTTTTTTTTAAGGGTAATGTCTAAGGTGGTGCACATGAAATTTGACCAGGGCCCTCTGGAGGTCATGTTCGGGTAATCTGATCAGCCGGGATTGGAAGTGGGTGCGGAGGCAGATGTTGTAGCCTTCGCCTCGTTGGTCGCCTGAAGGCGGATCCTGTTGGGGTGGAGGTCAACCTCTCCACCCTGTGCCCTGGTGTGGCAGGGGTACCTGCTGGAATTCTTAACTCTTTGAGAAGATGAAGTTTGAACTGTGGGGAAAGATGGAGGGGTTCTACAATTCATGGGCATTATTCATTATGCACTTTCAAGAATTGGATGACATCGAACATTGAGGGGAGGAAGGGACTGTGTACGTTGATGGTGACTATGGGTGATTCCTGATTCCTTTTTATTTGATGTTTGTATTGACATTTTGGTCGTTGTTTGGGGGTAGGTGGGAGGATGGGATTGTTCTTGATAAGGGTATTGACATTGTATTTGTTACCATTGATTGCTTGTTGGTGGGTGTAAAGTTTGAAGGAAACGTTAAAAAGGAGGAGAATAAAAATATTTTTTAAAAAAGAAAAAAAAAATTCTTTGATATCCTAGGGGCAGCACAGTGGTGCAGTGGGCTGCTGCCTCACGGCGCCGAGGAGCCAGGTTCGATCCTGGCTCTTGGTCACTGTCCATGTGGAGTTTGCACATTCTCCCGATGCACATTCTCCCTGTGTTTGCGTGGGTTTCGCCCCCACAACCCAAAGATGTGCAAGGTAGGTGGATTGACCACGCTAAATTGTCCCTGAATTGGAAAAGAAAAATTGGGTACTCTTAATTTTTTTTAAAAATTCTTTGATATCCTGCTATAACCTCCATAATAATGGATTCTAGCACTTCTGCTCTGACTGACTCCAGCCAACTGAGAATTTTTTGAAAGGTTTAAGATTAGGTTTCAGTCTTGTCAGTAGCTCAAGTTTGTGCCCATCCTTTGACTCGTCCTGAAATGTAAATAATGGAAGATGGTTTGGGAAAGTAGCCAAACATCAATATTAAATACATAACCAGTCTCTGACAATGGCATAAGATGTTCAATATTGAACATGTTGTCCTTGGGATGAACGGGTTATGCATTAAACAATAACGATATGAGCGTCCATTGTGCTGGTCAGAACAGAATGCAGTCTGTAATTGAGGCCTAACCAGACCTTTATAAAGGTTCAACATAACCTCCCTGCTTTTGTACTCAATAGAGATAAACCCCAAGATCCAATGTGCTTTGATAACTGCTCGCTTCATACTTGGAGCGGTTAAGTCTATTTTCTCTGGAGGAAAAAAAGGCTGAGAGGAGACTTCATAGAGATATTTGGGATATGGACAGGGTAAATAGTGAGAAACTGTTCCCTCTCGAGTACATCTCGAACTAGAGGGCACAGATTCAAAATAATAGACGAACGGTGTAGAAGCTTCCAACGGGAAGGTCTGTATTTTTTGGCGGTGATGTGAGGAAATTATTTTTCATCCAGAGGGTGGTTGAAATCTGGAATAGACTTCCTGAGAGGGTGATGGACACTGGTTTGATTGTCGCATTCAAGAGGGAAATGGATTGCTATGTGAAAAATAAGAATGCGCAAGATTACGGAGGTACGGCAAGGGAGTGGGACTAGGTAGAATGGTCGTTCAGAGAGCCAGTGCAGACTGGATGGGCTGAATGGCCTCTTGTGATGTAAAGATTTTGGGATAGGTGCTGATGCCTTCAATGATCTATGCATGTGTACCCTGAAGTCTCCCTGTCCTTGCACACAAACAGTGTCACTATGTCTATTGTCTCTCTATCCCTTCTGGCAGAATGCATCTCATACTTCTCTGTTTTAAAATCCACCTGCCCATTCTGCCCAGCTAGATACTTTGCAGTCAATAAGAATCATCCTCACTGTTTGCCACTCCAAAGGTTTGGTATCATTTGCAAGTTTTGAAATTTTGCTCTGTACTCCAAAAGCCAAGTCATTTATAAAATATAGATAAAAAGTTGGTCATAGAAGTTTACAGCATGAAAATGTGCACTTCGGCCCAACTTGTCCCAACCGCCCAATTTTTACCACCCCACTTGGTCCATATCCCTCTACACCCATCTTTCCCATTTAACTGACCAAATTGTTTTTAAAAGACAAAATTGCACCTGCCTCTACTACTGCCTCTAGCAGCTCGTTCCAGACACTCACTACCCTCTGTGTGAAAAAATTGTCCTTCTGGACCCTTTTGTATCTCCCCCCCACCCCTTACCTTAAACCTATGCCCTCTAGTTTAAGACTCGCCTATCATTGGGAAAAGATGTATCTACCTTATCTATGCCCTACATTACTTTATAGACCTCTATAAGATCACCCCTAAGCCTCCTACGCTCAAGGGAAAAAAAGTCCCAGTCTATCCAGCCTCTCCTAACGCAAACCAACGAGTCCCGGTAGCATCCTAGTAAATCTTTTCTTCCCTCTTTCTAGTTTAATAATATCCTTTCTACAATAGGGTGACCAGAACTGTACACACCTAGTACTGAGGAAGAGGAATCTTCCCAGGGGAACACCATTTGAAAAATAACCTTTAGAAGGGCCATTTAGACTCAAAACGGTTAACGATTGTCTCTACACAGATGCTGCCAGACCTGCTGAGTTTATCCGGCATTTTCTGTTTTTATTTCCGATTTCCAGCATCCGCAGTATTTTGCTTTTATTTACCACAATTCACTGTGTCCAGCGTCGCCATAGTTAGGCGGGAGCCATGCTTATTTTACCAAAATTCACTAGACTCTGGGGTGGTCCTGGCAGATTGGAAATTAGCAAATGTGACTCCACTGCTTAAAAAAGGAGGTAGGCAGAAAACGGGTAATTATAGGCCAGTTAACTTAACTTTGGTAGTAGGGAAGATGCTGGAATTTATCATCAAGGAAGAAATAGCGAGGCAGCTGGATGGAAATTGTCCCATTGGAGATTCGCAGCATGGGTTCATAAAGGGCAGGTCGTGCCTAACTAATTTAGTGGAATTTTTTGAGGACATTATCAGTGCAGTAGACAATGGAGGGCCAATGGATGTGGTATATCTCGATTTCCAAAAAGTTTTTGACAAAGTGCCACACAAAAGGTTGCTGCATTACGTAGTGATGCATGGCATTAAGGGTAAAGTAGTAGCATGGATAGAGGATTCATTAATTAATAGAAAGCAAAGCGTGGGGGTTAATGGGTGTTCTGGTTGGCAATTAGTAGCTAGTGGTGTCCCTCGGGGATCAGTGATGGGCCCACAATTGTTCACAAATTGCATAGATGATTTGGAGTTGAGGACCAAGGGCAATGTGTCCAAGTTTGCAGACGACATTAAGATGAGTGGTAAAGCAAAAAGTGCAGAGGATACTGGAAGCCTGCAGAGGGATTTGGATAGGTTAGGTGAATGGGCTAGGGTCTGGCAGATGGAATGCAATGTTGACAAATGAGAGGTTATCCATTTTGGTAGGAATAACAGCAAAAGGGATTATTATTTAAATGATAAAATATTAAAACATGCTGCTGTGCAGAGGGACCTGGGTGTTATAGTGCATGAGTCGCAAAACGTTGGTTTATAGGTGCAACAGAAGATTGCTAGAGGGATGGAGTTTAAGACTCGGGAGGTTATGCTGCAACTGCTTAAGATGTTAGTGAGACCACACCTGGAGTATTGTGTTCAGTTTTGGTCTCCTTACCATATGATATGATATGACCATATGATATGGAAGGACGTTAGGCGCTGGAGGGTGTGGAGAGGAGATTCACTTGGTTAATCCCAGAGTTGAGGGGGTTGGATTACGAGGAAAGGTTGAGTAGACTGGGTCTGTACTTGTTGGAATTTAGAAGAATGTGGGGGGATCTTGTAGAAACATATAAAATTATGAAGGGAATTGATAAGATAGATGAGGGGAGGTTGTTTCCACTGGCGGGTGAAAGCACAACTAGGGGGCATTGCCTCAAAATAAGGGGAAGTAGATTTAGGACTGAGTTTAGGAGGAACTTCTTCACTCAAAGGGCTGTGAATCTATAGAATTCCCTGCCCAGTGAAGCAGTTGAGGCTCCTTCATTAAATGTTTTCACGATAAAGATAGATAGTTTTTTGAAGAATAAAGGGTTATGGTGTTCGGATGGGAAAGTGGAGCTGAATCCACAAAAGATCAGCCATGACCTCATAGAATGGCGGAGCAGGCTCAAAGGGCCGGATGGCCTACTCCTGCTCCTAGTACTTATGTTCTTATGTTATGCTGCTGGCCAGGGTGACTTCGGCGATGACTGGGGGGAGGATGTCCAGGAGGGCACGATCTGGCAGGTCAGATCCATGCACGGCCGGCGCCATGCTGTATGGCGTGACCGCTGTTTTCTGTCCTTAAACCTGGTTTTTAAAAATTCAAGTTGACGCTGACCCTCCTTTTCCATGAGCGACAATTTTGTTATCCAGCCTTTATGTAGTATTTTGTTGAATGCTTTCTTAAAATCCATGGACAACATTATTGCTTTTCCTTTATTAACTTTCTCTGTTACTGCATCAAAAAAACAGTGCGATTAGTCATGCATGATCTGCTTTTTACAAACCCATGCTAGCTGTTGTTAATTAACTCTAACCTTTGCAAGTATGTGTTGACCTTTTTCCACTTATCGCTTCTAAAACTTTGCCCACCACTGATTTTAAAGCAACCAACCTGAAGTTGCTAGCAATGCTTATAGCCTTTCTGGAATAAGAAATCCTGGAAAGGTTAGGAGATTATGGCAAGCCCTTCCCCTATCTCCGCCCCCAATTCCTGTAGCAATCTGTGATGCAAGCCATCTAGGCCAGATGATTTATTCACTCTTAAACCGTAGCTTCCTGCCTTTCATTTCTCGCCCCATCCATTATTTCTACCATCTTTGCTTCGATTGATATTGTCAGATTCCTCTTCCTCACTAAATCCTGCACAAAGTATTTATTCAGTATTCTATTGTTGCACTGTGCCTTTCAGATTACAGAATCCCGACAGTTCAGAGGAGGCCATTCGGTCCATCAATTCAGCACCTATCAAATGAAAGAGCACTCTATCTAGGCTCACTCCCACATCCTATCCTCGTAACCCATGCATTGATCATGGCCAATCCACCTAACCCGCACACCTTTGGATTGTGGGAGGAAACCGGTACGCCTGGAGGAAACTCACGCAAATACGGGGAGAACATGCAAACACAGGCTGTCTCCCAAGGCCGGAATCGAATCTGGGTCCCTGGGGAGGCAGCAGCCTTTTATAAAATTGTTTCATGTGATGTTGGCAGCAATGGCCAGGCTGGGGTTTGTTGCCCATTCCTAAATGATCTTGAACCAAATTGCTTATCAAATAATTTCAGAGGACCATTCCGAGTCAACCGCATTGCTGAGGGTTTCGATTCATATGTAGGCCAGACTAGGTAAGGATGGCAAGAAAACATTTTTGTGCTAGGTAAGGATGGCAAGTTTCCTTCCCTAAAGCACATTAGTGAACTAGATTTTTTTTTTAACGAAAATTGACACATGGTTTCAATGGCCACCATTACTGAGACTAGCTTTTCAATTCCAGATTATTAATTGAATTTATATTCCACCGCTGTGATGGGATTTGAACGCTTGACCCAGAGCACTACCCTGGGTCTCTGAATTACTAGTCCAGTGGCATTACCACTACAGCACTGTCTCCCTTTTTGCCCCCAGTAGGACTCACTCCAACTCTTACTATCCACTATTTACATGCCAATTCCAACTCTTTCTATCTGCTATTTACATGCCAATAAAGGATTTTGGGGTTTACTTTCATGTTAGCCACCATATATTTGCAAAGTCTCTCTTTGTCAGTCTTATTTTCCTCTTCACTTTACCCCTCAGCCTATGTATTTAACCTGGTTCTCACATGAAGAATTCCCATGACGTATCATAGGGATCCGAGTTTGGTTCCCCTACTCTTTGTCACCATCTAATGTACCTATCTCCTTATATCACCCATTTTCCCATCTCACATTTTCCTATCAGTATTTGGTTCCATTTGACCATGGATAGATCCCATCTCATCCCATTAAAATTAGCTAGATTCCAGTTTTGACCATCTACATTTGTTCCTACTTTTCTGAATTACTGGTCTAAAAATATAATATTATCACTCTTACCCAAGATTTGGGTTGGAATCCCAGCTAAAGGTCAAACAGTATGCCAAATGTGTCAACAGATTGGTTCAGCCTGAGACGATAACTGGAACATAAAAGATAGCAGATATGTGCAACTATTGTTTTCTAGGGTGGCATGGTGACACAGTGGTTAGCACTGATGCCTCACAGCTCCAGGGATCTGGTTCGATTCCGATCTTGGGTGACTATCTGTATAGAGTTTGCACATCCTCACCGTGTCTGCGTGGGTTTCCTCCAGGCTTTCCGGTTTCCTCCCACAGTCAAAAGATGTGCAGGTTAGGTGGATTGACCATGCTAAATTACCCCTGAGTGTCTAAAAGGTTATTATAATAATCTTTATTAGTGTCACAACTAGGCTTACATTAACACTGCACTGACGTTACTGTGAAAATCCCCTAGTCACCACACTCTGGGGCCTGTTCAGGTACAGTGCCTGTTCTGGTACAGTGAGGGAGAATTCAATGTCCAATTCACCTAACAAGCACGTCTTTCGGGACCTGTGGGAGGAAACCGGAGCACCCGGAGGAAACCCATGCAGATACAGGGAGAATGTGCAGACTCTGCAGAAACAGTGACCTAAGTTGGGAATTCAACCAGGTTCCTGGCGCTGTGTAGCAACAGTGCTAACCACTGTGCTACCATGCCAGGTGGGGGTGTGGGCCCAGGTTAGGGTGTTCTTTTGGTGGGCTGGTGCAGACCTGATGGGCAGAAGGCCATCTTTTGCACTGTCGGGATTCTATGACTATTCCCCAGGGAGCAGTAATGGAGCTTGTGATATCACAGTGTGATTTGTAGAACATCCTTTACCCCCCCTCCTCCTCAGCAGGGTAGGAGCATTCTGTAACAGGAGTTATAGCTTTTTGAACACGATGATCTTCATTGCTGATTTGCAGCTGAGATTCCTTGTCTGATTGCAGAAAATTTGGCAATTAACATGGCAAAAGAAAACAAGAAAGTGCCCAGTAAGAGCAGGCATATATCTTGCACACCTCGATGCCATTGCTCACCGTGGCTGATTTTCTACCTCAACTCCAACTTTCTGCACTACCTTAGCCCTTGATTCCCATTTAGTGCCCCTTCTGTTGACTCCCGTCTTAAATATTTCCGTCAACTGAGCATTCAGACCATCTAGGGAGTGAATTGCACAGATTGACAACCTCTTATCCTGAGGACTTCCAAACATAAAACATAAAAACCTGTTAGTTACACACTGACTGGCAGTAAATGTGCTTGCACAGGAAAGGGATGGGGTTGTGCGTTGCGGTTGTCAGAGACGGAGGCTGGGATTTTCATTGAAATTCCTGCCTGAAGTGAATGGACCTTTGGCTGGTGTTAGATCCAGACAGAGCAACAACATAGAAGCGATTATGAAAGCTAACAAATGGCAGCACGGTGGCGCAGTGGGTTAGCCCTGCTGCCTCACGGCGCTGAGTTCCCAAGTCTGATCCCGGCTCTGGGTCACTGTCCGTGTGGAGTTTACACATTCTCCCTGTGTTTGCGTGGGTTTCGTCCCCACAACCCAAAGATGTGCAGGGTAGGTGGGTTGGCCACGCTAAATTACCCCTTGGAAAAAACAAATTGGGTACTCTAAATTTTTTTTTTTTTAAATGAAAGCTAACAAAAGTTTTACTCACATGATAAACTACAATTTACAACTCCACTCCGCGGAGGGTCTCCTGCCCAACCCATCCAGGTCAGGTTTCTATGTCCAGTTGGCTTCCCTTGTTAAGGGGAAGCCCCGCATCCTTAACGGGGAAGCTCTTATTCTTCCGAGGTCACGGAGAACCTGACAGTCCATATCCCATAACTCCCATGGGGGCTACAACACTCTTTTGCCACCCCCCCCCCCTCCAAAATTCCGGAATGGCATTCACCGTGATGGGTTGTTGGGCAGGACTCCTGGTCCTTTCGCCCTGGGTTGGCACTTGGGTATATTTTGTGTGGGTCCCAGCAGCATGTAATGCATGGGGAACGGTCATTTTCAAGCTGAGCGCCTAAACAGCGCAACCTCCGGTGGACTGGTGTCCGTGCTCTGGTCCTCGGCAGCCGCAGATGGTCCGTCTCCATGTCGGAGACGGAATCGGAGTCCTCCACATCTAACATCTCAGTGTCCTGGGGCTCTTGGACCTGTGGTGACTGTACCGGTGGCAAAGGTGGTGGAGATGGCAATAATGATGCCGGTTCATCTGAACAAGGGTCAGCCGATGCCGGAGCATGGCTGTGGAGGTGATCTACTTGCCTATTCGATTCTTGACCCTGCGCCCGTACCACGTATGACACTGGCCCCGTCAGTTTTTGTACGACGCCCGAAACCCACATTACTCAGCCGCCGAAATTTCAGACATGCACCGCATTGCCGGGCGAAAAACGCCAAAGTGGCATTTGCCTGCTAGAGTCCGATTCTGACTGTTCCTGCCCGCAGCGGACCTGCCTACCAATGTCCGGCAATATAAGGCTCAGGTGTGTGTGTAGGCGCTGCCCCATGAGCAACTCTGATGGCGCCATCTCCGTGGTGGTGTAGTCCTGTAACAGAAGTCGAAATGGGCCCGATGCGTCTTGCGGGATCCCGTAGTCTGTTTCCGCATCCCCCACTTGAATGTCTGGACTGCCCCTCGGCCAAACGGGTGGTATGGTGCGGACGTGGCGAATCCCGTTTGTCCGTAAAAAGGCCCCGAATTCTGCACTGGTGAACGCCGTCCCATTGTCTGAGATGAAGACTTCAGGTATGCCTGCTAAACATGCTTAACTTCTGTCAGAGCCTTTCGATTGTGGCCTCGGAGGTCGCCGAAAACATTCCGTGAATATCCATCCAATTTTGACTGGGTGTCGACCAGGATCAGAAACATCGATCCCTGGAAACAGCTGGCAAAATCGATGTGAAACCGAAACCAAGATTGCCCTGGTCATTCCCAAGGGCGGAGGGGTGCTGCCGGTGGAAACATCTGGTGCTTCTGGCAGAGGCTACACTCCTGGGCGGGTTTCTCGATTTTGATGTCGGTCCCTAGCCACCATATGTAGCTGCGGGGCAGCAATTTCATTTTTGATACCCCAGGGTAACTGTTATGGAGATCTCCAAAATGGGCCCAACAGGGTCACGAGCTTCGGGATGAAATCCCATAATAGTTTATGAATCAAAGGAATGAACAGAGTTCCGTCGGGCCACCTGGAACGGGGGCCTGCCGAATTACTCTTACCTTGTCTTCGACTGAGTGAAGGCTGTTTTGGTCCAAAAGTTATCCAAAGTATGTAACCTCCCAGGCAAGGAGCATGCTCTTCTCCTACGAGTCTAACCCCAGTGGCCGCAAAATGGCTGAGCAGTTCGTTGAAGTTCCTCAGATGTTCTTGGTCTGATGTCCCTGTTATTGTTAAGGTAAACTGAGTCACATGGTAAGCCCTGCAGTATGTTTTCCATCACTTTCTGGAATATCGCGCAGGCTGATGATACCCCAAAAGGTAATCTGGTATATTCATACCAGCCCCAGTGTGCATACGCTGTCATGTATTTCCTAGACCACGGGTCCAAAATCAGTTGAGAATAAGCGTGGCTCATGTTGAGCTTCGTGACGGAATGACCTCTGCTGGGTTTCGAGTATCGGTCCTCTATCCTTGGTGCGGGGGTTACTGTCCAACCGGGAAATTCGGTTGACTGTCATCCTGTAATCCCTGCAAAGGTGTACGCTGTCATCAGGTTTCAGCAGTGATATGACAGGCATTGTACAATCTGCGAACTGTATGGGGCGGATGATGCCCAAAGTCTCCAGGCAGTCAAGCTTAGCGTCCACCTTCGGCCATAGTGTATATGGAACCGGGCGGGTACGGATATAACGCAACTGCACTGATGGGTCTACGCTGATCTTTTGAAGTGATTCCCAGGATGGTGTCCAACCCCTTCTGGAAAACCTAAGGGAACTTTGCCAGTAAGGTGGCCGGCCCATCTGGACACATTTGGCAAACCCGCTTCCAGTCGAGACGGGAGATGTCTCAGCTAGTCTCAGCCCAGTAAGCTAGGGCCACTACCTCGCACCATGACGAACGGCAAACAGACGGATTGCTGTCCGTATTCTAAGGGGAACCACCGAGGCTCGGCAATTGCCAACGGCTCTCTGGTTTAGGTTGCTAATCAAGTGTCCTTGTCCTGCAAAGGTGAGGCTTGGATCCCTGGCCAGATTCGATCGAAAGTGCAGCGGCTGACTACGGAGATTGTAGCTCCTGTATCTAACTCCATCAAGATTGGGTAGACATTTATGCAGAGCGTGACTTGTATTGGTGCTACCCTCGGTTCAACAAAGCAATTTAGCTGTTTGCATTCGTCGCCGTCTTGTCCACAATAAATGTCTGAGCTCAGGGAGGGTAGCCATACTTGACAAGTCAGCGGGAGAATAGGCCATCTCTCCGGCGTCTCTCACTATGGTCCCGACGGCCATATGTGTTGCCGTCTCTGTGGCCTGTCGGAGGAAAACGCCTGTCTACCATCCTGTCACCTCTGACGCGGCCTGGCTCTCGACGGTTACACCCCCAGGGTTGGGGATTGGAATCATCTGACCGAGAAGGCATTTTTCTGTGGTTGGTTGAATGCCCTGGATTGGGAACCTCCATGCCCTGCAACCCCTGCACGGCTTGTTCTGCGCACTCCTGGGATAGAGCTGTTTCAATTGCCCTCGTCAAGTCTATCAGTGGTTCAGCTAATAGTTTTCTCTGAGTTGCCATGTTGTGGATACCACAAACCAGCCTGTCGAGCAGTGATGTCCAGAATTTGCAACTGTGCAAGCTTTCACAGGCATGCCAAAAAATCTGTCACTGGTCTGTGCGGCGCTATGGAAACGGTAACGGCGAATGAAATGTTCACCCACCAATGCGGCCAAGTCCGCGAATGACCGTGTGCCTGGTGCATCAGGCTCATGAACACGCTGTATGTGGCAGCCCCACAAGCCATGAGGAGGATGATCGTTGCATGACATTGGTGTGAAAAAAAATATTGTACTCTTTCCACATGACTATTCACCCTTACCTGCATCAATAACCTGCAACTTCCTTATGCTTGACATATCTGCCGTGGGTAAAGTGGCCTCCTGAGGCCTCTGAAAAAGCGGACTGAGCCCTGAGAAATCGGCGCCGTTAGCAGCTCCACTTTAGACCATAAGACCATAAGACATGGGAGCGGAAGTAAGGCCATTCGGCCCATCGAGTCCACTCCACCATTCAATCATGGTTGATTTCAACTCCATTTACCCGCTCTCTCTTCATAGCCCTTAATTCCTCGAGAAATCAAGAATTTATCAACTTCTGTCTTAAAGACACTCAACGTCCTGGCCTCCACCGCCCTCTGTGGCAATGAATTCCACAGACCCACCACTCGCTGGCTGAAGAAATTTCTCCTCATCTCTGTTCTAAAGTGACTCCCTTTTATTCTAAGGCTGTGCCCCCGGGTCCTAGTCTCCCCTGCTAATGGAAACAACTTCCCTACATCCACCCTATCTAAGCCATTCATTATCTTGTAAGTTTCTATTAGATCTCCCCTCAACCTCCTAAACTCCAATGAATATAATCCCAGGATCCTCAGACGTTCATCGTATGTTAGGCCTACCATTCCTGGGATCATCCGTGTGAATCTCCGCTGGACCCGCTCCAGTGCCAGTATGTCCTTCCTGAGGTGTGGGGCCCAAAATTGCTCACAGTATTCTAAATGGGGCGTAACTAATGCTTTATAAAGCTTCAGAAGTACATCCCTGCTTTTATATTCCAAGCCTCTTGAGATGAATGACAACATTGCATTTGCTTTCTTAATTACGGACTCAACCTGCAAGTTTACCTTTAGAGAATCCTGGACTAGGACTCCCAAGTCCCTTTGCACTTCAGCATTATGAACTTTGTCACCGTTTAGAAAATAGTCCATGCCTCTATTCTTTTTTCCAAAGTGCAAGACCTCGCACTTGCCCACGTTGAATTTCATCAGCCATTTCTGGGACCACTCTACTAAACTGTCTAAATCTTTCTGCAGCCTCCCCACCTCCTCCATACTACCTGCCCCATCACCTATCTTTGTATCATCAGCAAACTTAGCCAGAATGCCCCCAGTCCCGTCATCTAGATCGTTAATATATAAAGAGAACAGCTGTGGCCCCAACACAACCCTGCGGGACACCACTCGTCACCGGTTGCCATTCCGAAAAAGAACCTTTTATCCCAACTCTGCCTTCTGCCTGACAGCCAATCGTCAATCCATGTTAGTACCTTGCCTCGAATACCATGGGCCCTTATTTTACTCAGCAGTCTCCCGTGAGGCACCTTATCAAAGGCCTTTTGGAAGTCCAAATAGATAACATCCATTGGCTCTCCTTGGTCTAACCTATTTGTTATCGCTTCAAAGAACTCTAACAGGTTTGTCAGGCACGACCTCCCCTTACTAAATCCATGCTGACTTGTCCTAATCTGACCCTGCACTTCCAAGAATTTAGAAATCTCATCCTGAACAATGGATTCTAGAATCTTGCCAACAACCGAGGTTAGGCTAATTGGCCTATAATTTTCCATCTTTTTCCTTGTTCCCTTCTTGAACAGGGGGGTTACGACAGCGATTTTCCAATCCTCTGGGACTTTCCCTGACTCCAGTGACTTTTGAAAGATCATAACTAACGCCTCCACTATTTCTTCAGCTATCTCCTTTAGAACTCTAGGATGTAGTCCATCTGGGCCCAGAGATTTATCAATTTTTAGACCTCTTAGTTTCTCTAGCACTTTCTCCTTTGTGATGGCTACCATATTCAACTCTGCCCCCTGACTCTCCGGAATTGTTGGGGTATTACTCATGTCTTCTACTGTGAAGACTGACGCAAAGTACATATTTAGTTCCTCAGCTATTTCCTTGTCTCCCATCACAAAATTACCAGCGTCATTTTGGAGCGGCCCAATGTCAACTTTTGCCTCCCGTTTGTTTTTAATGTATTTAAAGAAACTTTTACTATCATTCCTAATGTTACTGGCTAGCCTACCTTCATATTTGATCCACTCTTTCCTTATTTCTCTCTTTGTTATCCTCTGTTTGTTTTTGTAGCCTTCCCAATCTTCTGACTTCCCACTACTCTTTGCCACATTATAGGCTTTCTCTTTTGCTTTGATGCATTCCCTAGCTTCCTTTGTCAGCCATGGCTGCCTAATCCCCCCTCTGATGACCTTTCTTTTCTTTGGGATGAACCTCTGTACTGTGTCCTCAATTACTCCCAGAAACTTCTGCCATTGCTGTTCTACTGTCTTTCCCACTAGGCTCTGCTCCCAGTCGAGTTTCGTCAGTTCCTCCCTCATCCCTGTAGTTACCTTTATTTAACTGTAACACCTTTACATCTGATTCTACCTTCTTTCTTTCAAATTGGAGATTGAATTCTACCATATTATGATCACTGCCTCCTAAGTGCTCCCTTACTTTAAGATCTTTAATCAAGTCTGGTTCATTACATAACACTAAGTCCAGAATGGCCTGTTCCCTCGTGGGCTCCATCACAAGCTGTTCCAAAAAGCCCTCCTGTAAACATTCAATGAATTCCCTTTCATTGGGTCCACTGGCAGCATTATTTACCCAGTCCACCTGCATATTGAAGTCCCCCATGATCACTGTGACCTTGCCTTTCTGACATGCACTTTCTATTTCGTGGTGCATTTTGTGCCCCCGGTCCTGGCCACTGTTAGGAGGCCTGTACATAACTCCCATTATGGTTTTTTTTGCCTTTGTGGTTCCTCAACTCTACCCACACAGACTCCACATCATCTGACCCTATGTCATTTAGTGCAGTTGATTTAATTTCATTCCTAATTAACAAGGCAACCCCGCCCCCTCTGCCCACCTCTCTGTCTTTTCGATAGGTTGTGAATCCCTGGATGTTTAAATGCCAGTCCTGAACCCCCTGCAACCATGTCTCTGTGATGCCTACCACATCATACCTGCCAGTCACAATCTGGGCCACAAGCTCATCTACCTTGTTCCGTACACTGCGCGCATTTAAATATAGCACCTTTAATTCTCTTATTGACCGTCCCTTTTTGTTTTCTTAGTGTGGTGGACCTTGGTTTACTGAGCCTTTCCATACACTGTGTCATATTTTGTGGGATGGGGACTATCGTAACCTCTCCTGAGTTTTGTCTTTTCGTGCTTTTTTGTATTCCTAAGCAGCTACGCTTCCCACTGATTACTTAACCTCTTGGTTCCCTGACTTTCCCTCCCCCCCCCCCCCCCCCCCCCCCCCCCCCCCAATCTTTAGTTTAAAGTCCTATTGACCACCCTATTTATTCTTTTCGCCAGAACACTGGTCCCAGCTCGGTTCAGGTGGAGACCATCCCAACGGTATAGGTCCCCCCTGTCCCAAAACTGATGCCAGTGTCCCATGAAAAGGAACCCCTCTTTCCCACACCACTCTTTCAGCCACGTGTTAACTTCCCTGATTCTTGCCTCCCTATGCCAATTTGCACGTGGCTCGGGCAGTAATCCGGAGATTATGACCCTTGAGGACCTGTTTTTTAATTTGAATCCTAGCTCTTTATAATCTCTAAACAGGTCCTCTTTCCTAGACTTGCCTATGTTGTTGGTACCGACATGGACCACAACAACTGGATCCTCCCCCTCCCTCTCCAGTAACCTTTCAAGCCGGTCAGAGATGTCCCGCACCCTAGCACCGGGCAGGCAACATACCATGCGGGACCCTTTATCCTGCTCACTTTATCCTCATCGCTAGTGTTAAATCCATGCAGAGCGACCACAAGGAAGCGATGATGAAAGCTAACAAACATTTCAATCACACGATAAACAACAATATATAACCCCCCCCCCCCAAAGGGTCTCCCGCCTGACCCACATCCGAGACAGGGTTTTTATGTCCGGTTAGCTTCCCCGGTTAAGGGAAACCTCTGCCCCCTGGGTCACGGCCTGGCAGCTCACACCTTGTGCTTCAACAGCTGGCCTATCAAATTTTCTGTTCCGCCAGCGATGTTTCCCACCATTGGTGGGACCGGGATATCCCAGCCAGAGTGTATTGATAATTTTAAACTTCGTTAAGATTTGTGTAATTTAAGTATGAAAAATTATCTTTGAATGAAGAAATCATTAATGGATGGGCTCATGCCGCAGTGCCTCCCATACTAGACCGGGTGATTAAAAAGAAAGTCAGAAAGTGGGCCTAGTGAGATGGGCAGACACGGGGATGTGAGCTTTGCGATTGCAGAGCTTGGGCCAGAATAAGTTCAGATAGGGCAAACTGAAAGATCTGGATTCCAACAGAGTAGGTAAGAAGAAAACGTTTGGAATAAAGGCAAGCGTGGAATATTTTGGTGTGATATACGTAATCTTCCATAGAATTTTGTGCAAGACGTTTTCATTTTTGAGCAATTTGAGAGATTTCTTAAAATCCCCATTAAAGATCAAAAGCAATGCTTTAGTAGAGTGGGAATTTTTGATGTTGTGATATCTAATGAAAATATGTAATCATGGGTTCAAATGTTGAATTCCTGACTGGATTTATAACAGTTTTTTTTTGTTCACAGAAGGGGAGAGAGAAGAGAACCAAACTGCCAGATAGCAATGAAGTGGACAGTTCTGACATTCAACATCTGGGGCCCAGTCGACGACTGGGTAGGGAGCACCCAGGCAGCACTACCAGTATACTAAGGACTAGTTTAGTCAGACGCAAGCCTGCAGTGCGGCGCAGAATGCCCCCAAGAATCCATTTAGACGATACCATCCAAAGTGATCCATCAAGCAGCAGAAACACCAGCGATGTGAAAGGGGAGTCAAAGAATGGGGACATTGGCAGCGTGGGAGGTGCTCCTCAGCCCACCAGCAACAATTTCTCACCCAACTGTGACATCGTGGGGAAGGATGCCTTGTCTGCACTGGCCAGGGCAAGCACTCAGCAATGTCAGCAAGAGATCACCAGTGTGGTCTGTTTACACCAGGCTGGGAAACTGATGCCACACTCTGTTCCTCGCTCCTGTCACCTCTCAGGTACAATGCAGCATAAAATTCAATTTCTTTCCACAATAGGGTGTAGGAGGTTACTGTAAGCCCTTTTTCATCCAAACATTACTGTTTTTGCGATCAATACGATGAGGGATTTTCGAGCTGGGGAAGGTAACGCACTATTTCACAAACTGACTGACATTTTCAGGTGCTCCCTGACCAGTCAAATCTAAAGTGACCAGAAGAAATGTTCCCTGTTCAGTCTCCAAGGTGCATTGAATTTAACAACTGGGGCTGTTAAGTGATTTAAAGATTAATTGTAATTAATCTCTCAATTAGTTTTTTTTGTCTAGTTAATCGTGAATTTATCATACATTTGATAGTTACAATGAAAACCTCAATTTCAGTATTAGTTATATTATTACCATCCGAGAAACAATCCCACATCAAAGCCCTAATGATTTTATCCATTTTCAGCTGGCTTGCTGTGACACAAATCACTTTACAAAAAAATAAATTTGCACATTGGGAATAAATTTATTATTATAACATAAACCCTGGGCTAATAAAATGAACATTTTAAAGGAAAATTAAGCAATTTATTTTTTCCTGTGATCATACAGTTGTTCCATTTTTCTCTTATTTCTCAATCTTGACCCTCGCCTGAGGTGTAGCGATCCTCGGGTTAAACCACCACCAGTCAGCGCTCCCCCTCAAAAGGGGAAAGCAGCCTATGGTCACCTGTGACTATGGCAACTTTACTTTTACATTAATTTCCTCTCCATTTTAAATGTACCCCTTTTCTCTAACCTTGATTGAGTTTGCTCTATTTTTCACCTCCATTTTTAAAAGGGAAAGTCATTTTGTTTGCCGTTATTCTTTAAACACTCCTGTTTTTAGAGGTGGAATGGGATAAGGTTTAGCACAAGAGGGTGTTCATTGTCTTAAATAAAACCCAGATTTTGTAGATTAATAATGTACGACCAACATAATCTGGTCAATCTCTGATGTTACAACACTTTTCCTACGCTGATGTCGCTACTGGCTAAACTCTTCAGTTGCCAGATTACTAAATTGGTTGCGCCAGCACACTTTAATATTTATTAGAGTGGGCATCCTGTCTGATCCTAACTAAAGCCCTCTTTCGTCGTTGAATCATTCTCCTCATTGGTACAAACAGCAGAGTTGAATAATGTGTCAGAAATCAAAATCCTCTGATACAATTAACACAAGCCATGGTCAGATACTATCAATGTGAGAGCAATAACAACTTATATTTATGTGGTACCTCAAACCTAACAAAATGTCCCATGGCACTTTACAGGAACTGTACAAGGTATGATTCTGAGCCACATAAGGAAATAATAGGTCAGATGACCACAAGCTTGGTCAAAGGTAGTTTTTAAAAGTGTCTTAAAGAAGGAAAGCGAGTTATAGATGCAAAGAGGTGTAATGAGGGAATTCCAGACCTTGGGGTTTTGGTAACTGAAAGCACAGCCACCAGTAGTGCAGTAATTACAATTGGAAATTCACAAGAAGCTGGAATTAAAAGAATACAAGACATGTTGGAGGGTTGAAGGAAATTACAGAGGTAGGGATGGGCAAGACCATGGAAGGATTTGGAAACAAAGGTGAGAATTTAAAAATCAGGACGTTGCTTTACTGGGAGCCAGTGTAGGTCAACAAGCATAGGGGTCAAAACCTTTTGTGTGTTCAAGACTGAGAGCAATAGGTTTCTACAAATTAAATTACAGAGATAGTGCAGGAAAATGTGTTGAGATAGAAGATCAGTTATGATCTTGGACTTGAGGGGCTGAATGGACTCCTCATGCTCCTATTTTTTATGTTCTTGGAAGGGATTGGGACTTACTGCAAGTTAAGTCGAGGGCAATTTAGGGCAGCAGAGTTTTGAATGACCTCAAGTTTACAAGGGGTAGGACTTCCGGGTGCGGCGATGACCAGCTGAGTCGCACGTTTCGGCAGCTCCCTGTGAAACGGACTTTTGGGCTCTTGATAGGAGCCCCAATGGCAATTTTAACGGCTGAAAACACCGTGCGGTAAACCAGAAGGGTGTTCCCCCTGGACACGGATGGAAAAAGGAGAGGAAAGTGGCCGGATTGCAGCGGATCCTTTGGAGCAGCGGCAAGGAAGGCAAGCAGAAACCAAGATGGCGTCGGAAGGTGGCAGTTTCATATGGGGCCCTGAACAACAAGAGTTTTTGAAACGCTGCGTGGAGGAGATAAAAAAGGAAATGAAGAAAGAGTTGTTGGCCCCGATATTACAGGCGATTGAAGGGCTGAAAGAGGAACAAAAGACCCAGGAGCAGGAGCTTCGGGTCGTGAAGGCGAAAGCAGCAGAGAATGAAAACGATATACAGGGCCTGGTGGTGAAGTCGGAGATACAGGAGGCACACCAGAAACGATCTGTGGAGAGGTTGGAGGCACTGGAAAATAACGCAAGGAGGAACAACTTGAGGATTCTTGGCCTTCCTGAAGGTGTGGAGGGGGCGGACGTCGGGGCATATGTGAGCACGATGCTGCACTCGTTAATGGGAGTGGAGGCCCCGACGGGTCCGTTGGAGGTGGAGGGAGCATACCGAGTTATGGTGCGAGGATCGAGAGCAGGAGAAGCTCCCAGAGCCATAGTGGTGAGATTTCTCCGTTTTAAGGATAGAGAAATGGTCCTTAGATGGGCGAAGAAAACTCGGTGTAGTAAATGGGAGAACGCGGTGATCCGCGTCTATCAAGATTGGAGTGCGGAGGTGGCGAGAAGGAGGGCGAGCTTTAATCGGGCCAAAGCGGTACTTCACAAAAAAAAGATAAAGTTTGGAATGCTGCAACCGGCAAGACTGTGGGTCACATATCAAGGGAGGCACCACTACTTTGAGACGGCGGATGAAGCGTGGACTTTTATCGTAGAAGAAAAATTGGAATGATTGGACTACGAAAATGAACGTTTGGACAAAGTGGTGGGACGAGTGGGGGGTGGGGGGGGGCGAAGAGGGATTGTATGATTAATCCTGCGGTATGGTAACTTTTCTTTCTCCCACAGGTGGTGATGGGGGGAGGTGGGGAGGGAGAGGAGATGGGGCGTTGGCCATGGGAGGCGGGGCCGAGGGAGAGGCGCGGGCTTGGTTCCCGCGCTATGATAATTATGGCGGGAATAGAGAAGCAGGAAGGAGGGGGCGCCGCACGGGGCGAGCCGTGATCACGGGGGGAAGCCGAGGTCAGCCAGAGTTTGCTGACTTCTGGGAGCAACATGGGGGAGTAATTACGCTGGGGGGGGGGGGGGGGGGGGGGGAGAATTACTGGGTTGCTGCTGCTGGGGAAAGGGGGGGGTGGGTACGGGAAAGGATGGGCGGGGGGGCACCGTCTGGGAGAAATACAGCTGCGTGGGAACTGGGTGAGAAGCTGGAAAAAGATGATGGCTAACCGGCAAGGGGGGGGGTGGTGGGAAGCCCCCCAACTCGGCTGATCATGTGGAACGTGAGGGGGCTTAACGGGCCGATAAAGAGGGCACGAGTACTCGCACACCTTAAGAAACTTAAAGCAGATGTGGTCATGTTACAGGAAACGCACCTGAAACTGATAGATCAGGTTAGGTTGCGCAAAGGATGGGTAGGGCAGGTGTTCCATTCGGGGCTGGATGCGAAAAACAGGGGGGTGGCTATATTAGTGGGGAAGCGGGTAATGTTCGAGGCAAAGACTATAGTGGCGGATAACGGGGGCAGATACGTGATGGTGAGTGGCAAATTACAGGGAGAGATGGTGGTGTTGGTAAATGTGTATGCCCCGAATTGGGACGATGCCAATTTTATGAGGCGAATGCTGGGACGCATCCCAGACCTAGAGACCGGATAGCTGATAATGGGGGGAGACTTTAACACGGTGTTGGAACCAAGGCTGGATAGGTCGAAGTCCAGGACTGGTAGGAGGCCGGCAGCAGCCAAGGTGCTTAAGGATTTTATGGAGCAGATGGGAGGGGTGGACCTGTGGAGATTCAGTAGACCTAGGAGTAAGGAGTTCTCGTTTTTCTCCTATGTCCATAAAGTCTATTCACGCATAGACTTTTTTGTGTTGGGTAGGGCATTGATCCCGAGGGTGAGGGGAACGGAATATACGGCTATAGCCATTTCGGATCATGCCCCACACTGGGTAGACTTGGAGATAGGGGAGGAAACAAGAGGGCGTCCACCCTGGAGAATGGACATGGGACGAATGGCGAATAAGGGGGTGTGCTTAAGGGTGAGGTGAGGGAAAAGTACTTGGAACTCAATGACAATGGGGAGGTTCAGGTGGGAGTGGTCTGGGAGGCGTTGAAGGCGGTGGTTAGGGGGGAGCTGATATCAATAAGGACACATAAAGGGAAGCAGGAGAGTAAGGAACGGGAGCGGTTGTTGCAAGAACTTTTGAGGGTGGACAGACAGTATGCGGAAGCACCGGAGGAGGGACTGTATAGGGAAAGGCAAAGGCTGCATGTGGAATTTGACTTGCTGACCACAGGCACTGCAGAGGCACAATGGAGGAAGGCGCAGGGTGTACAGTATGAATATGGAGAGAAGGCGAGCAGATTGTTGGCACACCAATTGAGGAAAAGGGGAGCAGCGAGGGAAATAGGGGGGGTGAGAGACGAAGATGGAGAGACGGAGCGGGGAGCGGAGAGAGTGAATGAAGTGTTTAAGACATTTTATAAAAAATTGTATGAAGCTCAACCCCCGGATGGGAGGGAGAGAATGATGGAGTTTTTGGATCGGCTGGAAATTCCCAAGGTGGAAGAGCAGGAAAGGATGGGATTGGGAGCACAGATCACGGTAGAAGAAGTGGTGAAAGGAATTAGGAACATGCAGACGGGAAAGGCCCCGGGACCGGACGGATTCCCAGTTGAATTTTACAGAAAATATTTGGACTTGCTCGCCCCGCTACTGACGAGGACCTTTAACGAGGCAAAGGAAAGGGGACAACTGCCCCCGACTATGTCAGAAGCAACGATATCGCTTCTTTTAAAGAAGGAAAAGGATCCGCTACAATGCGGGTCCTACAGACCAATCTCCCTCCTCAATGTAGATGCCAAGGTCTTGGCCAAGGTAATGGCAATGAGAATAGAGGAATGTGTCCCGGGGGTGGTTCATGAGGACCAAACTGGGTTTGTGAAGGGGAGACAGCTGAACACGAACATACGGAGGTTGTTAGGGGTAATGATGATGGCCCCACCAGAGGGTGAAACGGAGATAGTAGTGGCGATGGATGCCGAGAAAGCATTTGATAGAGTGGAGTGGGATTATCTGTGGGAGGTGTTGAGGAGATTTGGGTTCGGAGAGGGGTATGTTAGATGGGTGCAGCTGTTGTATAGGGCCCCAGTGGCGAGTGTGGTCACGAATGGACGGGGATCGGCATATTTTCGGCTCCATAGAGGGACAAGGCAGGGATGTCCTCTGTCCCCATTACTGTTTGCACTGGCGATTGAGCCCCTGGCGATAGCGCTGAGAGGTTCCAAGGGATGGAGGGGAATACTTGGGGGAGGAGAAGAACACCGGGTATCTTTATATGCGGATGATCTGCTACTATATGTGGCGGATCCAGCGGAGGGGATGCCAGAAATAATGCGGATACTTGGGGAGTTTGGGGATTTTTCAGGGTATAAATTGAACATGGGGAAGAGTGAGCTGTTTGTGGTGCATCCAGGGGAGCAGAGTAGAGAAATAGAAGACCTACCGTTGAGGAAGGTAACAAGAGACTTTCGTTACCTGGGGATCCAGATAGCTAAGAATTGGGGCACATTGCACAGGCTAAATTTGACGCGGTTGGTGGAACAGATGGAGGAAGATTTCAAGAGATGGGATATGGTAGCATTGTCAATGGCAGGGAGGGTGCAGGCGGTTAAGATGGTGGTCCTCCCGAGATTCCTCTTTGTGTTTCAGTGTCTCCCGGTGGTGATCACGAAGGCTTTTTTCAAAAGGATAGAAAAGAGTATCATGGGTTTTGTTTGGGCCGGGAAGACTCCGAGAGTGAGGAAGGGATTCTTACAGCGTAGTAGGGATAGGGGGGGGCTGGCACTACCGAGCCTAAGTGAGTATTATTGGGCCGCTAATATTTCAATGGTGAGTAAGTGGATGGGAGAGGAGGAAGGAGCGGCGTGGAAGAGATTAGAGAGGGCGTCCTGTAGGGGGACCAGCCTGCAGGCTATGGTGACAGCCCCATTGCCGTTCTCACCAAGGAACTATACCACGAGTCCGGTGGTGGTAGCTACACTGAAGATTTGGGGACAGTGGAGACGACATAGGGGAAAGACCGGAGCACTGGGGGGGTCCCCGATAAGAAACAACCATAGGTTTGCCCCGGGGGGGAATGGATGGGGGATATGGAATGTGGCAAAGAGCAGGTATAACGCAATTGAAAGATCTATTTGTGGATGGGAAGTTTGCGAGTCTGGGAGCGCTGACCGAGAAATATGGGTTGCCCCAAGGGAATGCATTCAGGTACATGCAATTGAGGGCTTTTGCGAGGCAACAGGTGAGGGAATTCCCGCAGCTCCCGACACAAGAGGTGCAGGACAGAGTCATCTCAAAGAAATGGGTGGGGGATGGTAAGGTGTCGGATATATATAGGGAAATGAGAGACGAAGGGGAGACTATGATGGACGAACTAAAAGGGAAATGGGAAGAAGAGCTAGGGGAGGAGATTGAGGAGGGGATGTGGGCAGATGCCCTAAACAGGGTAAACTCGTCGTCCTCGTGCGCCAGGCTAAGCCTGATTGAGTTTAAGGTATTACACAGGGCACATATGACTGGAACACGGCTCAGTAAATTTTTTGGGGTGGAGGATAGGTGTGCGAGGTGCTCGAGAAGCCCAGCGAATCATACCCATATGTTTTGGTCATGCCCGGCACTACAGGGGTTTTGGATGGGGGTGACAAAGGTGCTTTCGAAAGTAGTAGGAGTCCGGGTCGAACCAAGCTGGGGGTTGGCTATATTTGGGGTTGCACAAGAGCCGGGAGTGCAGGAGGCGAAAGAGGCCGATGTTTTGGCCTTTGCGTCCCTAGTAGCCCGGCGCAGAATATTGCTAATGTGGAAAGAAGCCAAGCCCCCGGGGGTGGAGACCTGGATAAATGATATGGCGGGGTTCATAAAGTTAGAGCGGATTAAGTTCGTCCTAAGGGGGTCGGCTCAAGGGTTTACTAGGCGGTGGCAACCGTTCGTCGAATATCTTGCGGAAAGATAGATAGGGGAGAACAAAGAAGGCAGCAGCAGCGGCCCAGGACTTGGGGGGGGGGGGGGGGGGGGGGGGGGCGGGGGGGGGGATGGGGGGGGGGGGGGTGGCCTGAGACAAGGCAGTTGCCAATTAGGGCTAGTTTTTATTTTTTGTTATTTAATATTTATTTATTTGTTGTTTTTGTTTAAATTTAAAAAGGTCATTATTATCTGTATTGTTACAATGTTGTGTAAAGGATGCACAATGTACTGTGTTGGTTGACCAAAAATTTTCAATAAAATATTATTTAAAAAAAAAGTTTACAAGGGGTACAATGTGGGAGACCAGCCAGGCGTCCGTAAGCTTACTAGAGTCCAGAGGTTAATGGGGGCAGTGGGTGAATTCGCTGCCGACAACCGTGAAAAATCAATGACCACAGTGGTAAATGAGAGAAAGGTCACCTCTGTATGTAAGTGAGACAGAATCTGTGAGGAGCTGCTGCCTCAATCACTGATTCTGTCTCTCCCATGCTCACTGTCCCAGCTACTCCAATCACAGATTCCCTCTCTCCCACTCTTGCTGCTTCTCAAGGAGAGAAGGAATCTATGATTCGAGTAGTTGAAGCAGTTAAATCTGGCTGATAGGCTGAACTTGAACCCGGGTGAAAGCGAGCAGGATAGTAAGAAGCAGCGGGAGACCTCACTCATTGATACACATCCAAGGTCAGCAGCTGTTCGTGCTCCAGTTGGGACCTGGCTCAGGAGATGGAAGTAGCAACAGCAGGAAGAGCAGGCACAGGCCAAGGAGATGGAGAAACGGTGGTCTGCCACCTGAGTGAATCCTACTGTCTTGCTTTCAAATTCTTTAAAGACACTGATACCTTGGTCTGCAGAGACCCTCTCAGGAGGAATATTGATTTTGACCTGGACCGTGGAGCAGGAGTACATTTGGAAATAGAGGTGTTGGAAGGACTTCTGCATCAAATAGCGGGAAATAATGAGTGGTTCAAGCAATAGGAAACCTCAAGGAAGTTAGTGAATCGATAGTGGTTTTGTTTACCACAAAGCTGCAGGTGAATTTGTTTTTGCTTGAAAATGTTGTTTTTATTTTATTTTAAAAAAATATTTTACTTAAATTGATTGTACAAGTTTATTCATTCAGCCTGTGACAGGAATTGACATCATTACTGAAATAGTTTGCAGCAAGTATGATGAATTGGATAAATATTGAAAGGAAAAAAATGTTGAAGAGTAGAACGGAGTGGGGACTAATTTGAAGACCCTCAAAAGAGCCATCACAGTGTCTTCAAGACAGAAGTTGATAAATTCTTGATTTCTCGAGGAATTAAGGACTATGGAGAGAGAGCGGGTAAATGGAGTTGAAATCAGCCATGATTGAATGGTGGAGTGGACTCGATGGGCCGAATGGCCTTACTTCCGCTCCTATGTCTTATGGTCTTACAGGCACAATGGACTGAATGGCTTCCTGTGTTGTAACATTCTATGATTTTGGACGGGCAGCATTCCTGTCTGCTTCTATATTTGTGTACAGTCTTTCCATGTCTGTTACATAGAAACATAGAAAATAGGAGCAGGAGGAGGCCTTTGAGCCTGCTCTGCCATTCATTATGATCACGGCTATCATCAAATTCAACAGCTTAATCCCGCTTTCCCTCCATATCCTTTGATCCCTTCGCCCCAAGTACTATATTTAACTGCTTCTTGAAAACATACAATGTTTTGGCCTACAAACATACAATGTTGTGTAACAAGTATGACATTGGGGAATACTTAATGAGGTAACTGCCTCTATAAAATGGAGTATGTATTTAATGTAATGTGTTGTGCTATCTATGTATCATTAAAAGTGGATGATCATGCCAGGAGGTGCATTAGCTTGGGAAAAACATCATTGAAATGTCAAGTATATGTGAATTAAATCATTTGTTATCTGATGGTAAGTTTAGTGTTGTAGAATTAATTTATCACAGTTGTACTGCTGGAAGTCGATACCTTGTTATGTTTGTCAGCACTCTAATTTCAGCAGAGGTAGTGAGGGAAATAAATTGGCAGGGCAAAACAAAAGATGTTGGGGGAGTGCAAATTGCTTGCAATTATTTAAAAAATGGATTGTAGATTTGAGACTCATTCCTAATAGTTGTGCCCAGTAGTTAGAATTTTAATTTTAGAAACGGAGTATGGGAGATTTATTTCTAACAAAGTAACAATCATCTTATTTATAGATTCCAAGTTAAAAAATGTAATAATGTGCAGTCTTTGGTATTGTGCTACCTCATCGACCTAAAGAAATAAACGCTAAATCATAGAATCCCTACAGTGCAGAAGGAGGTCATTTGGCCCATCAAATCTGCACTGACCCTCCGAAAGAACACCCGACCTAGGCCCACGCCCTGACCCCATCCTGCAACCTCGCCCAACCTGTACATCCTTGGACACTTAAGGAGCAATTTAGCGTGATCAATCCACCTAACCCGCACATCTTTGTGCAATCCAAATATAGGAGGTAATGTTACATTAGTAAGTTGGTGAGAATGAAAGAGCCCCTGAAAACCACAAATTAGTCCCCAAAGTAGCCTAAAATAACCCCGGTAATGAAGTTGAGCTGGACACGGGTGAAGTTGAAGGGAGATAGAAATAGGCAGCCATACTGAAGCCACGTATATGAGATTGGAAACTCATCTCCGGATCAAATGTCCCGGGGCTGTGAACAGACTGGCCTAATCTCTCACTGTTGCCAGGGAAGGGGGATAAGGGGGATAGGGTCCATAGTTAGGGAATGGAGTTTGGAACAGGAACTGAAAACAGTAGCTTTAGTCTTCCCAATATTGAACTGCAGGAAATTTCTGTTCATTCAGTGCAGGGTGTCTGATAAACAGTCTGGTAATTTAGCAACAATGGAGGGGCCAATAGAGAAGTCGTGAGGTAGACCTGGGCATCATCAGCATTCATGTGCAAACTAACTATGGATGATGTCTCATTGGGGCAATATGTAGGTGATAAATAGGAGGAGACCAAGGATAGATCCTTGGACACCAGAGGTAAGTGTGGCAGCAGGAAAATAAGCCATTGCAAGTAATACCTTGGTTATAATTAGATGGATAAGAATGGAACCACAACAGCACCACGTTCTTTTCCACATGTACATCGGCGGTGCCAATTTTAAAAATTCTTTAATGCGATACGAGTGTTGCTGGCAAGTCAATGTTTAGTGCCCAGCCCTCACTTTCACTTCCTTGAACTTGTAGGTACACTCACAATGCAGTTAGCATGATTTTGACCCAGTGGCAATGAAGGAACAGTGACAAAGTTCCAAGTCAGGATGGGGTGTGGGGCTTGGATTTAAATTGCAGGTGGTGGTATTCTCATGCATGTGCTGCACTAGGTGGTATAGGTTGCTGGTTTGGAACAGGAGGCGTGGCGAGTTGGCAGTGTACCTTGCATATGGTGAACTGGTACTGTATGTCGATAGTGGAGGGAATTAATGTTTTACGGTGACGAAAGGGCTGCTGATAAACAGTCTGCTTTGTCTGAATATTCTCAAGATTCTTGAGTGATGTTGGAGTTCCACTCAATTTGGAGAGCATTCCATCACACTCCTAAGTTGTGCCTTGTAGATCGTGACCAGGAGTTGGGAGTTGAGTTACTTGGGTCTTTTTCTGGTTGGTAAGATGTAACTAATGGAGAGCGACAGAGTTAGGCCCTTGGGCCCCAACTATTTACAATCTATATTAATGACTTGGATGCAGGGATAGAAGGTACTATAGCCAAATTTACGGATTACATCAAAATAGGTGGAGTAGTAGGTTGCAGTGAGGAAATAAGAAACTTACAGATGGATATTGATAGGTTATGTGTCTGGGCCAAAATTTGGCAGATGGAATTTAATGTGGATAAGCGGAAGGTTATCTCCTTTGGTTGGAAAAATAGAAAGGCGACTTATTATCTAAGTGGAAAGTGCTTTGGTGCAGAGGGATTTGGGTGTCCTCGTGCATGAATCGCAAAAAACTAGTATGCAGGTACAGCAGATAATAAGGAAGACTAATGGAATTTTGGCATTTATGGCTAAAGGAATAGATTATAAAAGTAGGGAAGTGTTGCTGCAACCGTACAAGCCATTGGTGAGACCGCACCTAGAGTACAGTGTACAGTTTTGATCCTCTTACTGAGGAGGGATGTAGTTACATTGGAAGCAGTTCAGAGGAGGTTCACCAGATTGATTCCAGGGATGAGGGGTTTGTCTTATGAAGAGAGATTGACCAGGAGAGGCTTATACTCTAGAGTTTAGAAGAATGAGAGGAGATCTAATTGAGGTATATAAGGTGATAAAAGATATTGACAAAGTAGACGTAGAGTGCATGTTTCCTTTTGTGGGGCAATCTGGATCGAGAGGTCATAGTTTTAGGTTAAGGGGTAGCAGAGATGAGGAGAAATTGTTTCTTTTAAAGGGTCATGAATCTGTGGACTTCACTACTCGAGTGTGCTGGATGAGATTGAGTAATTTAAGGAGGAGATCGACAGATTTTTAATTGGTAATGGGTTGAAGGGTTATGGAGAACAGGCAGGAAAGTGGAGTTGAGGCTGAGACCTGATGTTGTAGCCACAGTGTTTGTATGGCTGCTCCAGTTAAGTTATTAGTCAATGGTAAACTCCTCGATATTGATGGTATAGGTAATGCGTTGAATGCCATGGGGAGATGGCTTGATTTGCTTTTGTTGGAGATGGTCTTTGGCTGCTCCTCCCTGCATCCTCACTGTTAAAATTTGACTCTGGTCTCACTGTCTCCTATTCTAAAACATGAAATCCAGGACATAAAATATGGTACGCCTCACCTGTGCTTACACCCCTTTCTTTTGAAATCAAACATGGACCGTCTATGGTGGATAGGTATCATTCTCATCTGAGTCACCCATTCATCAGGCCAACCACATAATCTAGGTTGTCCACTCATTGAAGTACTAATTGAGTGCTGCACTGTTGGAAGTGCCATCTTGTCTGGTACGAATGTTGCTTGCCACTTGTCAATCCAAGTAAAGTACATGTAATGTGGTCAGGCACATCACACTACACACATGACAGATGTGACCAAACAGATTCCATGAATTTGTCACTAACCCACTCACGTTAGTCACACTGTGAGCCAACCAATCTCACTGAAACTCGGTCTCTCCCACGAAGATCTTGCCTTGGAATTCTCTCCAAAAGTCACTCTAATACAGAAACTTCAAAGACTGCTTACCTCGTAGTGTTTCAATCTCGCTGTCGGAGATTCTGTTCCCCTGGTTCTTGAGAATGCTTACAAGCGCAGTTTCAACTATTTGGCCGCGCAAGCAAAACACTACTGCTCCAAAGGGGTACCTTTTCCCTAACAATCCGCATCATGAAATAACCAACATTTGGCTGCCTTCTTGGATCTGCAGGTAGTGTATTAGGCTTGATTGCCTTCAGCTACATCATCAAAGACATTCCCGCCATCATAAGGTCAGGAGTGTGGATGTTCATAGATGTTCACCACCATTCGCAACGACTCAGATACTGAAGTAGTCCATGTCCATGTGCAGCAAGACCTGTAAAATATTTAGGCTTGGGCCGATCAGTGGCAAGTAACATTTGCATCACACGAGGTGTCAGGCAATGACTGTCTCCAGCAAGAGAGAGTCTAACCATCTCTCATTGATATTCCACAGCATTATTATCCTTCAATCACCAATATCAACTTCCAGGGTTGTTGCCATTGACCAGAAACTGAACTATGGCTACCAGGTCAGAGGCTGACTCCTCAAAGCCTGTCTACCAACAACAAGGCACAAGCCACAAATATGATGGAATTATGTCCACCTGTTTGCAGCAGTGCTACTCTAACAACACTGAAGAGACTTGACCATCCAGGACAAAGAGCCCACTTGATTGACACCCCACTCACCACCTTATACATTCACTCCCTCCACTACAGTTGCAGGAGTGTGTACCATCTCCAAGATGCACTGCAGCACCTTCCAAACCTATGATCTCTCCCCACTCGAAGAACAAGGACAGCAGATAAGCGGGAGGATCACCACTTACAAGTTCCCTCCAAGCCACATACCAACCTGACTTGGGACTAAATTGCCATTCCTCCACTAACAAGAGTCAAAATCCTGGAACTCCCTCCCTAACAACACAAATGGACTGTAGCGGGTCAGGAAGGTGGCCCACACCATCTCGAGCAATTAGGGCCAAATACTGACCTAGCCAGCGACACCCACATCTCGTGAATGAATACATTTTAAAAAGGGTTATTTGTGAAACTCAGCCAACATTGCATTGAGATAAGGGAGAGCATCGCACATGCAATTGTCTCATAAGTCGTCCTAGATCTATTGGTTCATTGTTAATGTATTTTGACCATATGGACTCAGTATGTGTTTTACGCACAACTGTGATTTGTCATATGTTCCTACCTTGCTCAACTTGGGTTGAATCCCAATCTCAATAGCTGCTAAATTCTTTCTTCCCTTTTAAAACTCAACATTAGTCTGTACTGTACCGTATTCATACAGAAACCTGAGAACAATTAATGCACCAAGATATATCACAAGAGAACATGTTCCATTAGCAGTGGGAGAGAGAAAATATGAAAAGTGAATGCGGAACGGTAAATTTTTAACCTGACATGAAAATTGCGAGTTAATTAATTTTGAGCCTTTTTAAAAATCAGAAAATGTTCACTGATACACTAGTGAGTTGCAAGAAATTCCTGAACTCAACTGGGCTGCTTGGATTCCATCCATTGCAGAATAGGAATAAATAGGATGTACGGCACAGAAACAGGATATGCGGCACAGAAACAATCAGTCCATGTGGTGTTTATTCTCCGCTTGAGCCTTCTCCCATCTATTATCGTCTACAACTACCATCGTAACCATCTGTTCTCTTCTCCCTCAAATGCTTCTCTACTTCTCCGTTAACTATGTCTATACTATTCACTTCAATCACTCCCTATGGTAGATTATACATATCAGACCTGTTTGTGCTAGAATTCAGTAGGTTAAGGGGTCATCTGATCGAAGTATTCTAGATATTAACTGGGAAAGACAGGGTAGATAAAGATAAACTATTTCCACTAGTTGGAGATTCTAAAACTAGGGGCATAGTCTAAAAATTACGACTAGACCGTTAAGGAGAGATCGAAGGAAGCACTTCTTTACTCAAAGGGTTGCAGAGGTTTGGAACTCCTCCACAAGCAGCAATTGAAGCTAGAACAGTTGTAAATTTTAAGTCTGAGATAGATAGATTTTTATTGAGCAAAGATATATTGAGGGATATGGGCCAAAGGCAGGTATATGGAGTTAGGCCACAGATCAGCCATGATCGCATTGAATGGCGGGACAGGCTCAAGGGGCTGAATGGTCCACTCCTGTTCCTAGTGAGTTCCTCATTCTTACCTGGGGGTGAAGATCATTCTTCTGAATTCCCTATTTGATATCTTTTTTAAAAACATTTTTTAAAAAATTCTCCTTTTTCACATTTTCTCCCACATTTACACCCATCAACAATAAACAATAATCAGCAAGATATGTCAATCCCCATAATAACAACGATCCCATCCGCCCACAAACCCCCAAACCTCAACCCGCATGTTTACATAAACAAATGGTAAAAAGGAATCAGGGATTACCCGTAGTCACCCTTAATGTACACAGCTCCCCCCCAACCAATGCTGTCCAGCCTCAGAGAGTACCGTACATGATACCCCAGTCTCCAGCTCCTCCCGTCCACTGCCTCTTGTAAAACTCCTCCTCCCAACCTCGGTTCCTTGCCCCCAACTTTCCACCCCGGCTAGACCACTCGGACCCTGTTCTGCTAGGCTCCGATGGCCGCAGCCCCTCCCCCCACCTCACTCCCGTTCACTGGCCGGCTTAAACCGGCCAGTGTGGAGGCCCCCGCCTGGGTCCCTTTCCCCCTTGCCGGCCCTAGGAAAGCCCAAAGATCCCCTTTTAACACACAAACCCCGCATATCCACCTGCACCCCAAAGAAACCTCATTTCGAGTGAAGGTCTCGTCCCTTCCCTTGTCCAAATATATACAACAGTGGCTCCTTTAGCCTCTACACCTGCACGCAGTGATACAAAAAAGAAGAAAATACAGTCATGAGGTTACATCGGCACAAGGCCATTCCTCAATTTGTCAGTTCTGCCACAGTCCTTCTGCCTTCGCAAACTCCTCTGCTGCTTCCGCCGTTCCAAAATAAAAGTCCCTGAGCTTATAAGTCACCCTCAGCTTCGCTGGATATACAATGCCGCACTGCACCTTGCTAATGTACAGTGCCCTCTTCACCCGGTTGAAGGCAGCCCGCATCCTCGCCAGCTCCACCGTAAAGTCCTGGTATACACGTATACCAGCTCCAGCCCACTGCACCACCCGCTTCTGCTTGGCCCAGCTCAGGACCTTCTCCTTCACGCTGTACCTGCGGAAGCACAGAGTCACTGCCCTTGGCGGCTCACTCGCCTTTGGTACAGGCCTCCACGACCGATGAGCCCGATCCAATTCATATCGGGAGGGATCCTCCCCCCATTCCCAATAGTTTTGCCAGCATCGTGGCAAAATACTCAGTCGGCTTCGGTCCTTCAACTCCTTCGGGCAGCCCCACAATCCTCAAATTCTGTCGCCTGGATCTGTTTTCCAGGTCTTCCATTTTTCCTCGCAGATCCTTGTTAGTGCCCATCACCTTCCGCATCTCCTTCCCCATCGAGGCAAGTTGATCACCGTGCTGCAATAACGTCTCCTCCACTTCCTTCAGCGCCTCCCCTTGCTCTCGCACCTCCGCCACTGTGCTTGCCACCGCCGTCATCACCAGGGAAACCGCCTCCTCCACCAGCACACAAAACCTCCCTCATCTCCTTCCTCACCGTCTCCATGCATTTCGCAATCTGCACCAACTGCTTTTCGAATTCCGCAGCCATCACCGTAGTTATTTCTTCAGCCGTAAGCACTGCGGCCTCCCCTGGTGCTCCAGCCTCCATTTTCTTTGCTGACCCCGCAGTGACCTTTCCACTCCCCAACGGACTTTCAGCCACTTTTTTCACGGCCGTTTTTTTGCTGTTTTTTGACATCCCTCTTCTCTGTGCGCTGTCTCCCGACTTTTACTGCCGTCGCTGGCCCTAGGACCGGGCATTACTCCCCGACAATGCCGTTCCCGAACGGGAGCCCTCCAACGCGCGGCTGCCTCCCACCCGCCGTCACCGGAAGTCCCCCTATTTGATATCTTGATGACTATCTTATAATCATGGCTTCTAGTTATGCTCTTTCCCCCCAAAAAGGAAAACATTCCCTTTATATCCACTATATCAAAGTATTTCATAATTTTAAAGACTTTTATTAGGTCACTCCTCAATCATTTTTTTTAAAGAAGTGACTCAACTAATCCTTTCCTGATTATGTATCAGGGGCTGGTTTAGCACAGGGCTAAATAGCTGGCTTTTAAAGCTGATCAAGACAGGCCAGCAGCACGGGTTCAATTCCCATACCAGCCTCTCCGAACAGGTGCCAGAATGTGGGGACTCGGGGCTTTTCACAGTAACTTAATTTGAAGCCTACTTGTGATAATAAGCGATTTTCATTTTTTTTTCTTGCGAATCCTCTCTGCACCTCTCTAGTGCCTCTACATCTTTTTATAAAATTGGAACTGCAAGCAGTACTCTATTTGTGGTCCAACCAAGGTTGGGTACAGGTTTACCACAATTTCCATTTTTTTTTCAATTCTATCCCTCTAGAACTAAAACCCTAGTGCTTGGTTTGCCTTTTGATGGCTTTGCTAACCTGTGACGCAATTTTTAGTGTTTGGTTTATTTGTATTCTGAGATCCCTTTGTTCCTCTACCCCACCAAGGCTTGCACTTGTAATAAACGACTACTTTTCTTCTGACCAAAATATACTACATCACATTTATTTGTGCTGAACTTAATTTGCCAATTATTTACCCATTCTGCAAGATTATACAGACCCTTTCTGTAATTTGTTGCAGTTCTCTGTATTGACTATTCTCTATCTTTCCCCCTCCCCTCCCCCCAAAGCTTGGTGTCATCCACAGTTTTATATTTTTGATTAAGCCCCAAATTGTTAATGTAAATTGTGAACCTCTGGTTCCAGCACTGATCGTTATGGAACAACACTTCCCAACTTCTGCTGCTCTAAATAACTCCCCTTTATTTCCACACTGTGTGCCATCTTGAAGCCAGCTAACATTCCATTCTGCCACTTCTCCGCTGACTCCACATTCTCTGAACTTACTCATTATGAGGAACCTTATCAAAGGCCTTTTGAAATCTAGTTAAATTACATCGGTGCTACCATTGTCCAGGTCTACTGCAGTACCATTGTCTGCTCTCTTCTGTTTCCTCCTAAAGGATTCAGTAAGATTGCTCAAGCAAGATTTTCTCTCTTCAAATCTACTCACTATTATATATTTCAACTCTTGATGTTCTTCTACTCTCTCCTTTAGTCAGGATTTCATTATGTTTACCTACCACTGATAAGCTGACTGGTCTATATTTCCCTGGTCATGTTCTGTCCCTCTTCATAAATATAGGTATTACATGACAATCCATCGGTTCTCTGGCACTACACCTCTTTCAAATACATTAAAAAAAAATATTCCTCTGCTATCTCATCACTGAATTATATTAAGCTATGTGGAGGTGACCCATTTAAACCAGGGATTTTATCCTCTTGAGTTTGTTTAGTTCATTTAATACATCCCTTATTTTAAATGCACTAATCTTATTCTTCATTTTATTGTTCATTGCCATGTTTACCTGTTCTTTCTACCAAATAATTATTATAACGCAAAATGCTTGTTTAATATTTCTTCCATCTTTCTTTTTTAAAAAAATTTAGTACCCAATTCATTTTTTCCAATTAAGGGGCAATCCACCTAGTTTGCACATTTTTGGGGTGTGGGGGCGAAACCCATGGAAACACGGGGAGAGTGTGCAAACTCCATACGGACAGTGGCCCAGAGCCGGGATCGAACCTGGGACCTCGGCGCCGTGAGGCCGCAGTGCTAACCCACCATGCCACCGTGCTGCCCTTTCTTCTATCTTTCTATTGTTAGTTATGATGCTATCCTATATATCTCTTAATGGTAGTATTTCCAAGGCCCTGGAGAAGAGGGTGTAGATGGTCTGGGATTAACTTTTGCCTTTGCCTTTACTGGCAACATGAGCTCTCTCTTAAGGGGCCACCACATGCCTCAATGTACTTGCACACAAGGGCTCCCTGCTCCAGGACAAAGTTCCAGCCCTTGAGATCCATATATCCTGGAGTGGGAATCCGGCAGCTTTTTGTTTTGACAACCAAGGTGCATTCTGGATGATGTAGTCTTCCCGTGGCTACGCTCTTGCCCAACTGCGCCAGGCGCCAGCCCACTAAAGCTCTACACATCTTCACTACATTTTCTCGACTGAGTAGTACTACACTATATATGCTTCAGTCGATGTCTGAGCCTATGTATTTATATATGTCATATGTTTTCTTTTCATGTATGGAACTGTCTGAACTGTATGCAGAACAATACTTTTCACTGTACCTCAGTACACGTGACAAATCAAATCCAATTTACAGGAGTCGCAGGTACACCAAAATGGCCAAATGAGTCAGTATGTGCAGGGGGAGTGCTGTTTGCATTAACAGCGAGACTTGGGTCATCTATCATATAACACAGGATGGTGAGGAAACGGGTCTTGCCACCTTCACAACTGTCCCACAATTTCCTCAATGATATTAATCTCTAACCATCCCAGGCCCCAGACGGACTGAGTGAGTGAGTGGGAAAGAGAGCGAGAACCTGAGGATGGGCGTGAGGCCAGCCCTCTCCACATGCACACTTGCACACATTCCTCCTCCCTCCCAAAGCCTGGTTGATGATTCCTCTTGCACCGACCATGGCAGAATAAATCTCCCAGAATTTCTAGAAAGCTGCACGATTTGTCTCTTTGCCTCCCTCATCCAACTGCAATAGTTTGCACAGCCAAGCAGCTTTTTCTCTGCTGACCACACAGAACCAACTGTTTTTCCTGCTTTTCTCTTTGACTGAAAAGCTTGGAGCTGATGAGTCTGTACTTTGTTAGCACAGCTGTCTTGCTCCTTTCTCCTGGGTGTGAGAATTCCATATATTTCAGCAAGTTCCTTAATTTGGGCCTGCTATTCCCTTAGCAACTAATCCAAGTTATCAAACTGCATTTGGAACCGGTCACATGACCTCCTGTATTCCATTTAACCTAAAATTAAACGTGCAATATTGAGGTTTACAACATTGTAATGCTTCCTGTGGAGAAATATTAAAACTCAATTTAAAATATTGAGTCTGTGGGAAAATATACTGTGGGAACACATCAGCTTTCAGAATCTAGAGCACAAATGTGACATTGTAACAATGTAAGTGCAGCCAGTCAGTTAGATACAAGTGTGAATACCAATCAGAATATGTAAGCCAAAGGGGACAAGGAAGGGGCGGTACCAAAACAAGTTTCTCTTGTTTATATTTCAAATTGTACTAACCAAGTTTCGTAATAAACTCAATCTCAACCTACCACCGGACCCTGACTCTTATTAGAAAATAAGAGATCCCACAGCTCCCCACAAGAAAAGGAAATACATCACCATTGTGATGTATTTTTCTAACACAATGCAAAATATAACAATTTATAACATTCTGTGCATTTTAACAACTGATTTGCTACATACTGTACAAGTAACATTCTCCTCCATTGCTGCTACTTTGTCCATTAAACAGTCCATTTTCCCGTAAGGAAAATTCATACAAACATGAAGTAGCAACTGAAATAGGCCATTCGACCCCTTGAGCCTGCTTCAACAAGATCATGGCTGATCTGCTTGTATTTCAAGTTCTGCATTCACATCTACCCTAAATAACCTTTGACTCTCTTACCTAACCAGAATCGATCTACCGTAAAAATATCCAGTGACTCCACTTCCACTGCCGTCTGAGGCAGGGTTCCAAAATCGCACAACCCTGAGAGGAAAAAAATTCTCTTCCTCTCTGTCCTAAAATTGTGACCCCTAATTTTAAAATGGTGCTCCCTAGTTGTGGACTCGCCCACAAAAAAGGCCCTTTCCAAATCTACCTTGTCAAGACCATTCAAATATATACTTCAATCAAGTCACCATTCTTCTAAACTCCAGTGGAAACAAGCCCAGTTTCACTAACCTATCCTCGAAAGACAACCCGCTAATTCCTGGTGTCAATACAATAAATCTCCTCTGAACCATTCTTCCTTCAGTAAGGAGACCAAAACTGCACACAGAGATATGGCCTCACCAATGCCCTGTGCAACTGAAGCATAACATCCATACTTGGATGTTCAATTCTCTCATGATAAAGGATATAATTCTTACATCATATTGTATTATCTTTATTATAGTACATATACATTCTTTAATTATAGACCTGATTGAGGTGTACAAAATTATGAGGGACATAGATATGGTAGGGGCAGGAGATTTAGAGAGGATTTGAGCAAAACTGTTTTCACCCAAAGGGTAATGGAAATTTGAAACTCACTGCTTGAAAGGGTGGTGGAGGCAGGAACCTTTCCACCTTTTAAGAAACATTGAGGTGAGCACTTGACATGTCATAACATACAAGGCTACAGATCAAGTGCTGGAAAATTAGATTACAATAAATGGGTGCTACCGGCAGCACGGTGGCGTAGTGGTTAGCACTGCTGCCTCACAAAGCCGAGGACTCTGGTTCGATCCTGGCCCTGGGTCGTTGTCCGTGTGGAGTTTGCACATTCTCCTGTGTCATGCATGGGTCTCGCCGCCCCCCCCCCCCCCCCCCCTCCCCCCCCCCCCCCCCCCCCCCCCCCCAAAAACCCCAAGATGTGCCGGGTAGGTGGATTGGCGAAGCAAAATTGCCCCTTAATTGGAAAAACAGAATTGGATACTCTAAATTTATATTTAAAAAAAGGAATAGATGAGTGCTTGATGGCTGGCGCAGACTCGATCGGCCAAAAGGCCTCTTTCTGTGCTGTAAAGCTCTATGACTCATTCCATTAGCTGCCTTGATTTCATGCTGTACCTCAAACTAACATGAGAGCACCTAATTAACGGAGCTACCCTACCCCCTTTTCCTAGCTTTTTGTCTTTCAAACTTTCTGTGCTATAAGGATAAACATTTGAGCTTCTCCAATTTCTCCATATAACTGAAATTTTATTCTCCTTTATATTATTCTAGTAAGCCACTTCTGCACCCGCCCCAAGCCCTTCACATCTTTTCTAAAGTGTGGTACCCAGAATTAAAACCATACCCCAGCTGAGGCCGAATCAATGTTTTATAAAGATTTTGCGTAATTCCCCTGCTTTTATATGCTATCTTGTGTGTACTCTAAGCTGTTCAGTCAGTTCCCCCAACCTTTCCATTGGAGCATGCACATCGGTAAGGTCAGGAGCAAATTATGTGAATTGTAGCAAAATAAATTGTAGGAATAAATTAAAAATAATCTATGATGGATTGCTTTGGACCCTAGCTTGGCTGTGATTATTGTACTAACTGAAGGTTTCTTTGTAGGGAAACCGAACAGCATCATCCAGTGGGAAGACGGCAATGTGGATGTGGCATCAGTCCAGACCCCTGTTAGAATTGTCTATGTCCTTGTCGTTCATGGCAGAGCCATTAGACAGCTGAAGCGGCTGATCAAAGCCATCTATCATCGGCATCACTTTTACTATATCCACGTGGACAAGGTAGGTTCTCTGCAGTCCCGACAGGCACAAGTGCAGTGATTACTGTTTGTATTGTGCTGAGAATTTCACCCACCTATTATGCATATTGGACAAAAACGTTAAGTGGTACTGACATGGTAGTGCTTACTTAGCTCCTCTGATCCCATTGGAACAGTGGGCAACAAGACTGCGCCACAAGCCCCAGTCCATTGCAATCGCTTTTTCTTCAGCCCATGTGATGTCCCAATCTTGGAGGTACTACTTAAGTGTACTTCACCAGGCCGTTTTTGGCTGGCCCCATATTGTTCTTCCGCTTGGTGGTATCCGCTCTCCTGCCGCTCTCCGGGGTTGGAGCAAAGGCTGTGCCTGGCCATATCAGTCATCTCTCTATATCATTGGCTTTGATCTTTAAGTCATCTTTGTCTACAGGAATAGTGCCAGAAGACTAGAGAATAGCATATATTGTCCCCTTGTTCAAGAAGGGGAGTAGAGACAACCCCGGTAACTATAGACCAGTGAGCCTTACTTCTGTTGTGGGCAAGGTCTTGGAAAGGTTTATAAGAGATAGGGTGTATAATCATCTGGAAAGGAATAATTTGATTAGACATAGTCAACACGGTTTTGTGAAGGGTAGGTCGTGCCTCACGGACCTTATTGAGTTCTTTGAGAAGGTGACCAAACAGGTGGATGAGGGTAAAGCAGTTGATGTGGTGTATATGGATTTCAGTAAAGAGTTTGATGAGGTTCCCCACGGTAGGCTATTGCAGAAAATACAGAGGCACAGGATTCAGGGTGATTTAGCAGTTTGGATCAGAAATTGGCTAGCTGGAAGAAGACAAAGGATGGTGGTTGATGGGAAATGTTCAGACTGGAGTCCAGTTACTAGTGGTGTACCACAAGGATCTGTTTTGGGGTCACTGCTGTTTGTCATCTTTATAAATGACCTGGACGAGGGCGTAGAAGGATGGGTGAGTAAATGTGCAGATGACACTAAAGTCGGTGGCGTTGTGGACAGTGCGGAAGGATGTTACAAGTTACAGAGGCACATAGATATGCTGCAGCGCTGGGCAGAGAGGTGGCAAATGGAGTTTAATGCAGAAAAGTGTGAGGTGATTCATTTTGGAAGGAATAACAGGAAGACAGAGTACTGGGCTAATGGTAAGATCCTTGGTAGTGTGGATGAGCAGAGAGATCTCGGTGTCCATGTACAGAGATCCCTGAAAGTTGCCACCCAGGTTGAGAGGGTTGTTAAGAAGGCGTGCGATGTGTTAGCTTTTATTGGTAGAGGGTGTTGCTAACCTTTGGTTGGCTCTTAGTAAATGTTGCTCGTTGTGTCTTTACTTAATTTGCTCTGTTTTATAACCTTTGCTCTAGAGTCGCCAGGTATCTTTATGATACCACCACGAGATTCCAGTTCAAGTGCTGATCAATAACTCAATACACCAGTTAGTATGTTTCAAATCAAAACACATTTATTATACACAGTTAATCACTACCCGTGTATAAAACTCTACTTACGAGACTATCTCTAACACTAAAAGGCCTATACTTAGCTTTGGAACTGGCCCACCAGGTCAGGGGAACAAATGGCCTTTTGTTCGATTCTGAGTCTGCAGGCTACAAAGCTGATATAGACTTGTAGCTAGGAGCGCCTATCTCGTAGCGTGCGTTGACTGGAGACTTACTTGGTTGGTGCAGCTACTAGGCGGGTCACGGTCAATAGTTGTTTCGAGCTGCTGAGTGACCCTGCCAAGAAGGACGAATTGAACTTGGGGACTCTACTTTATAGTCCCCAGGGGCTTCGCGCCCTTTTGGGCGGACCCCGTACCTGGTTCCAAGTGATTAGGCTAAGTTCTGATCACTTGGATCGATTTCTCCAATACTGGAGCTGTTCCCTGATCGCTGGGCGGTTCCTAAGTGTCCGTTGGCCTTCCTTTGTCTTGGCTCCTGCTGGCGCCAATGAGTCTGGCCCGGCCTTGTTTACCTTCTGTTTCTAATTGTTCCCGGGGATCGCCCATCAGTATGTAGATGGTTGAAGTTTCAGTGCTGTCTGGGTTCCTGCAAGTTCTGATTGCAGGAAACTTTGCACCTGCTTGTTTTTCCTGCGTTGGCTGAATTGCCCTGCATTCCTAGCAGATCTCCATTTTAAAGTCGGGAAGTGGCCATGTGGCGACAAGGGATTGAGTTTCGGAGCCATGAGGTCATGTTGCAGCTGTACAAAACTCTGGTGCGGCCGCATTTGGAGTATTGCGTGCAATTCTGGTCACCGCATTATAGGAAGGATGTGGAAGCATTGGAAAGGGTGCAGAGGAGATTTACCAGAATGTTGCCTGGTATGGAGGGAAGACCTTATGAGGGAAGGCTGAGGGACTTGAGGCTGTTAGAGAGAAGAAGGTTAAGAGGTGACTTAATTGAGGCATACAAGATGATCAGAGGATTAGATAGGGTGGACAGTGAGAGCCTTTTATCTCGGATGGTGATGTCTAGCACGAGGGGACATAGCTTTAAATTGAGGGGAGATAGATATAGGACAGATGTCAGAGGTAGGTTCTTTACCCAGAGAGTAGTAAGGGCGTGGAATGCCCTGCCTGCAACAGTAGTGGACTCGCCAACACTAAGGGCAGTCAAATGGTCATTGGATAGACATATGGACGATAAGGGAATAGTGTAGATGGGCTTTAGAGTGGTTTCACAGGTCAGCGCAACATCGAGGGCCGAAGGGCCTGTACTGCGCTGTAATGTTCTATGGTCTCTGATGCCAGTTAGGTGCCTCTGACCAGTCCTCTGTAGCACTTCCTCATTGGTGATGCCATCTTTCCATGTGAGCCCAGTCTCTTTATGTCGACTGCACTGGTGAAAGGCGTCCAGCTTATGTGACACATTTGCTGTTCTCTTCCATGTTGTGATTGGTACCACAATGGACATGTAGAGTTGCAGCTTCATGGCTGTGTTGATGGTGCTGGATGCCCACACCTTCTGGAGCTGCTGAAGACCTGTGATGCTTTGCCGATTCTTGTGTGGATGTTGATCTCCATCATGGACTTTAACACATTGATAACATTAAATTTGGACTTCCCTGGACCAATACCAGCATTTAAATTGCTAGATTGTGCTGTAGATGGATTCTGGTTCTAATTGATGTTTCAGTTTTTGGAGAAAGAGAACCTCTTAGACCAGATGACTGCAGCCTTAAAAAAAATTCCATGTGGGAACCGTCTTGGAATAAAGTCCACAGTGAACCAAAGAACAGACTCGATGATTGCCAGATAGTGAAATGGTCAAGATACTTGGAGGAAGCATCAATGGAAAGATTAAAGACAGGTAGAATGAGAATGGAAGCACCAATAGGAGATGTGGCTATCAGCAGAAAACAAAATTAGAACAACTAGAATAGGCGAATGAATTCCAGGCACTCAAAATGTCATTCTTTTGTGAACTGTCCAAAATGAAGAAACAGAGTCCTCGAAATGACACACGTTTCAGATAATCCTGAGGAAAAGAAGATAATGATGTATCTGAACAAATTATACTGATCACTAGGTGTTTTTGTCATGTAATGAGGGGATTTGCCAGTGACAAGATAGAGATATGTGTGAAAAAATAGATAATCGGAATTAATTACTAAATCTTGGTATCAGAGCAACTGATGGAAGTAACCTTGCACCTCAATACTCATGTTTTGTGATGAAGGTTCTGAGGAATAGAATGCAGTAGATCAAGGGCTGGATTGTGGCGATGTGAGTAACACATGCTTTAAAACTGCTATTAAGTTTACATTGCCTCTCCCACTCCTGTCAAAATATAGCACCTCACATTTCTCTGTATTAAATTCTATTTTCTAATTCTCTGCTCATTTTATTGGCCTATTTTAATAATGTTGCAGTCAATTGGTTGCACTCTCCCTGTTCACACTTCCAGATTTGGTATGTGCAGAAAATTTTAAAATTTTACTCTGTATTCCAACATCCAAGACATTTTTACCCATCAAAAAAACAGTGGTCCTAGCAGTGACACCACTCTCCCATCCTCCAGTCGGAAAAACAGTGGTTTACCACAAGAATAAACTATCGTGGATGCTGGAACTCTATGCATCTATGGAGAGAGAAACAGAGTTAATGGGCACAATTCTCCAGCCTCGTTGCTTTCTCGCTCAAGCGTAACGAGGCCGGTGAATAGCGGGAGAGGCGCCGGGCGCCAAACAGTTTGCGAAGCAACCGACCCGCTCCCATGAATCGGGATCTCGCCGTAGCGTGGCGAGAAACCAATTATTATCACTTAAGCCCCATTTCCATTCAATTAATGAGAGCGACCCCATATCCAATGGCCTCTGATTGTCATTCAGCAACCTCCCCAGTAAGTGCTCATGCTGGCGTCGATCAGTATTCCTTTTGTAAAACATGAACATGGCGGAAGGGCTTCTTTGGGGAGCCGAGGAGGTGAGCAACTATTTTTGCTCGCTGGCAAAGAGGTGCTGGGCTTGCCACCCCAGTGCTCGGTGGGGGCACCCTTGGCTGTGGGTGGGGGATCTCCGCAGGGGTGGGCCGCCATTGGGTGGGGGGGGGGGCGGAGAACCGGTGGGCAACTGCTCACGGCACCACCATGCCAACCCCTGGATCCTGTGTACCCGTTCTGGGGGCAACCCCTGTACCTGCTGGTCTGCCCCAATGACCACCCATTACCCCCTCCAACTGTTGAGGACTCTGACTGCGTGGTTGAAGGCTATTGCTAATAGAGCATTGCCAATCGTGGTTAAGTGAGCACCACACATTCCAAGTGGATTCCAGTTGGTGGGTGGGTCATGTAGCCTGTGAGAGTCATTGCCTAGCATCCCAATCACCCTGATGGCTGGACACTGTGCTTGAACACTGCAGGAGGGAACACCACACACGCAACATCTGAGCACCAGGGGTGGGGGTGGGGGGGGGGGGGGGGGGGGGGGGGTGATGCCTGGAGAGATGGGCAAAGGGCCAGGGATCAGCCTGCATTGCGGAAGGAAGTGACAGAGGCATCATAATGGTTGGGCAAAAAGGACAATGCCCTCAGTGATCTTCAACATGCTTTGCCTTCCTAGCTCTACCACTATGTCTTGGTATTTCCCCAGGATGCACATCTGAGGTGTAGGCGGTCAGCTGCTCACCTCATCCCATGGCCTTCGATGCCCCTGGCAGGCCTCTGGGTCCAGGGAGCCCCAGCTCACTTGGCGGCACATGTCCCGTGTGCTGACTAGAAGATGCAACCTTATCAGAGGGGTGGAACTCAGGGGAGCTTCAGAAACAGAATCCCTACAGTGCAGGAGGCCATTCAACCCATCCAGTCTGCACCGACCCTCTAAAAGAACGCTGTACTGGGCTCACTCCCCTACACTGTACCCACAACCTAACCTGTACATCTTTGGACACTCGGGCAATTTAACATGGCCAATGCACATAATCTTCATATCTTTGATCTGTGGGAGGAAACCAGAGCACCTGGAGGAAATTCACGCAGACATTGGGAGAATGTACAAACTCCACAAGTCGCTCAACTCCGGAATTGAACCCGGGTCCATGGCGCTGTGAGGCAGCAATACTAGCCACTGTCGCCCAGTTTTGTATCCAAGTTATTAATGTCCTTTTAATATCATGTGTTTTATTTTCCAAATCAGTCTTTGATGTTGTGCATTTGCCAACATCCCAGCACTGCCTTCATACACACGCCTTGTTACTGCTTCAGTGAAATACTGGGACTGTCTACTCATCCAGACATCTCTTTCTCATGCAACCTTAAACCCTAACTGGCCTCTGGTGGACTTGAAAGATTTCATAGCACACCTTGAAGGAGATCACTCCTCCAGTTCTACCCTCTTGCACATCCTTAATTCAATTATTTCCACCAATGGCAGACGTGCCTTTAACTGCCTAAGCTTTAAACTTTGGAATTCCCTCCTTAAAACTCTCGCCTATTTTTAAAAAATATATATCTTTCATGGGATGTGGGCATTGCTGGCTGGGCCAGCATTTATTACCCATCCCTAATTACCCTTGAACTGAATGGTTTGCTAGACCACATTGCTTGGATCTGGAATCCCGCAGAGGCCAGGAATATTTCCTTCCTAAAGAGCAGTCGTGAACCAGATGGAATTTTATGACAATCAACAATGGTTCATGGTCATTAGTAGGCTTTTCTCTCCAGATTTCTTCTCTCAAATTCAAAGTTCAACATTTGCCGTGGTGGGATTTGAACCTGGGCCCCAGAGATTTACCCTGGGTCTCTGGATTGCTAGTCCAGTAACAATACCACACACCACCAGCTCCCTGATCAAAGTTTTGGTCATCTGTCCTAGTATCGATTCACATGGCTCAGTGACCGTTTTACCCGATAAAGATAATTGTCTGGAACTTGGAGCCCATAAATGTGATGGAAATGGAAACAATCAATTATTTCAAAATGGAATTAGATGGACACGTGAAGATAAACTTGCAGGGCTGTGGGTATTGAGTGGAGAAGTGAGACTGACTGGATTGCTCTGCAGAGAGTCGTCACAAACTAGATGAGCTGAAAACCTCCGTCGGTGTCATATGACACGATGGCCCAAGGTTCTAAGCCATTTGCAGGACTGGAAGATCCCGTTAGCATAAAGAGCTGGAGAAATCCTGGGCTCTGACTCTTTTTAATGCTCCAATGAAGTGCCTTGAGACATTTTACTACATTAAAGTGTCTGATAAAAGATAGTTGTTCTCCTGACCAATATTTATCCCTCAGCCAACATTAAAGTAGAGTATCTAATCGTTTATCTCATTGATGTTTGTGAGAGCTTGCTGTATGCAAATTGGCTTTTGTTCCCTGCGTTACAATAGTGACTGCACTTCAGAAGTACTTCATTGGCTCTAAAACTCTTTGGTCATGGAAGACACTACTTAAATGCAAGTTCATTACTTTTTCCTCTCCTTACTAGCTGTACCTGATGTCATAATATGCATCCATGCACATCATGAGGTAAGAACAGGCAGTGACAGACACCCAGGTTAGCCAATCAACATACAGGACAGAACACAACCAATCACCAGACAGAACACCAGAGGGGGGCTTCCAACTATAAAACACACGATGCATCAGCACTCCGCCTCTTTCCACTGGTGACAACTGTAGTGACAGTCAGGGTGTATATACTAGTCAGCACCTTCTACACGTGGATTAGAGATAGCCTGGTTCAGTTAGTTAGAGTTAGTACACTTAAGAGTAGTAGAGTGTCAACCCACAGCCAGCTGTGTGCATTGTTACAGAAGTTCAATAAATCGTATTGAACCACCGCCTACGTTTGGTGTATGCTTTCCCGTTCATTTGCATCTCGTTGCAGTCCGTGTTACCCCAGGGTGGATAACACGACACCTGATATTGTTGGGAACGGAGGTGAGCAGAGAGGCTGAGGGGAATTCAGTTGGAGGCTAAAATTAAACTGCGTTACTAAACGCAAAGGTTAAGCAAGCCGGAATAAAGCAGAGATATCGCCAGGAAGGCAACAGGCAAATACATTTAAAGAGAAGGCAGCAGGGTGAAATCAGTAGAAGGTTCCAGAAGAGTGGGGGGTGCGGTTAACCAAGCTGTGACCTCGAAATGAGTCATTTTTCTCCAATGGTGATGTGAAGCGCTTTGATCTAGCAATGAGATCCACTCTTCCATGATGTAGACAGGATATGTGGTGGGATCTGCAACCAAGTAGCAAAGTGCCCTGTAGGTGAAGAGGTTATTGGCAAAAGAACCAGTGGGATGGTGAGATTTATTTTACGCAGTGGGTTTTTGTATACTGGAATGCACTCCTTCAAAGGGCAGGGGGAGCAGATTTATTCTAAAGTTCAAAATGGAATTGGATAGATAATTGAAACGGTAAAATTTACAAAGCTATGAGTAAGGAGTTGTGAGAGTGTGACTAATTGGATATCTCCAGTCTCTTTCTGAACTGTATCTAATGATATAGGAGTGAAGGAGAAGGTATGGTTGAAAATGAAGAGAGGGGCTTTGGGAAATTGAGTGTGATTATTTCAGTCTTAAATGTGATTTCTTTTGCCATTCTGAACCTGCAGCGTTCCGATTACCTGCACAGAGAGACATTGAAGCTGGCCCAGCATTACCCAAACATCCGGGTAACCCCCTGGCGGATGGTTACAATCTGGGGAGGTGCAAGTCTGCTGAAGATGTACCTGCACTGCATGAAAGATCTACTGGAAATGAAGGACTGGGAGTGGGACTATTTCATCAACCTGAGCGCCACTGACTACCCCACCAGGTCAGTGTCGTTGAATAGTAGGCGGATTAAATGATTGGAGCCATGGAGGGTAACACAGATCCTTCTTCAGCCTAATTTGTAGCAAAGCTGCAACATTGTCTTCCCTCACCGCCAGATCTCCTCTCGAGTTCCACATATGCTGACAGGTTTCTGTCTGTTACTCCAAGTTTATCATGTGTGGTTTAGACAGTAAGCCCAAACAACGTTTTTGATAGTGAGAAACTTGTAATCCTATCCTTAGCCAATGTCAGTGGTTGGATGGTGGGAAGGAAAAACCCATGCCTGATATTTTGGTATAGGTATAGTCTTGGCAGGGTATAATAATCCTATGGTACAGGATTGGTGGGTACAAGTTGTCACTGTATAACACTGGGGCACTGTCCCGGCTTTTACGTCTGTCAATGTAAAATGTTGGTGTACTGAAGGGTGGGTACAAGCCTATTATTATATAGCTTTAGAGTATACTCTTACATCTGAATGGTGGTGCTTGGACTACTTCATAATATCTGCAAAACACCCGAGTGTCTGAAGGTGCACAGATGCTCTTTGTGATCAACTCTCCTGCATCATTTTGATGAATGCTTTCACCATTCATTCCAGTGTGTATCATATCTTATTGCACAATACCTTGTCCTGGATTACAGCTGTTAAACACTGCTTTCCACAAAAACTGCTAACCCCACTTGAGCTCAGTCTGTGTTAGCTGCTCCATTCTTACTTTAAGTAAAGCATTGGTATGAAAATATTTCTCCTTTTCTTCCAGTCCCCCATTCTCTCTCATTTTCCCCTTCTTCCTTTTTCTTTCTCTCACCCTGCTGCCTTTCTTTACCTCTCCTCATTCTGTCCATCCTTTCTTTTTCTTTTGTGTAAATCCCCTCAACTGCCAAGCCCTCCCTCTACAACCGCAAATCCTTTCCTTCTCCTCCATTCCATTTCACCATGTCCCTTTTCCTAACTCATGCTGTAGCTGTAATGGTACCCTCCAAGTACCTCACAGAGTGGGACATTCTTTATTGGCCAAGACCATGAATGTCAACAGGCTGTACAATCACAGAATGCCTTACGATGAATCCAAGCTTACCCTTACTCAAGGAACTCTTCCCAGCAGGCGGCACTAGTTTTTGATGCGAGGAAGATGGCCTTTTCCTCAAGCCAGATGTACTGAATCTCACTGCTGCTCCAGCTAACCACAGATTTGTCTCAGATAATTTGGCTCTTTTTAAGAATATTTTTTCACTAATTTTATGTCCTCCTAAGTTTGATTATTTCTGTTCAGTGAGTCAATCCAGTGAATGGATTTGAAACACAATACAATGCATGTTAAACTCTGCAACATTTTGCGGAAGTGATCAGGCCAATTAGCAAGTTCCTTCCATATTTGCACGTTCATCACTACATTGGCAATCTCAGTCAGGATGCCTGGTGTAGGAAGTGAAATCCTACATTGAAAAACAACTTCTGAGATTGGAGTTAAGTTTAAGCATAGAAGAAGCTTTACTTTGTATCTAACCCATGCTGTACCTTTCCTGGGAGTTTGTCCTGTGCAGTATCCAACCTTGGGTGAGTTTTATGCTAATCAAAATGTAAAATGAGTCATTCCCCAATATTAACATCCTTTCAAAGCAAAATGGTGTGGAAACTGGAAACCTGAAATAAGACGGCGAATGGAAACACTCAACAGGTCAGACTGCAACTGTGAAGAGTGAAACCTCCTTCACATTGAGCAGCACAGCATAACCACTATCAACAGTGGGGTTTCAAAGTAAAAGATTATAAACATTTGCTTACAACGTTAATTCTTTTATTTTACAGGACAAATGATGAGTTGGTAGGATTCCTCTCCAGGTACAGAGAGAAAAACTTCTTGAAATCTCATGGCCGGGATAATGCCAGGTAGGAGCCAAAATTAGTCCAACTGTTGCAGGTTGTATAGACCCTGTTTACCCCTGTACTGTACTGCAAGGGATGGTTTCAGTCAGGAATGGAGTGGAAACACTGCAGCTGTGGCAGGAATTGTGGTTATTGCACTGTCAAAGACTACTGTTTTTAAAAAAAAAAATCAAATAAAATCCCAAGGCCCAAAATGTAGGTCATGATTGCTGTTGCATATCGAATCATAGAATCCCTACCTTGCAGAAGGAGGCCTTTTGTCTGCACCGACCCTTTGAAAGAACACCCCATCGAGGCCCAATCCCCGCCCTATTCCTGTACCCCAATCCTAAGGGGCAATTTAATGCCAATCCACTTAATCTGCGCATCTTTGGACTGCGGGAGGAAACCGGAGCACCCGGAGGAACCCCACACAGACACGAGGAGAACATGCAAACTCTGCACAGTCACCCAAGGTCTCTGGCGCTGTAAGGCAGCAGTGGTAACCACTGGATCACTGTGCTGCCCTGGAGGAATTGGAAGAATTTAGCTGAGTCATGTTTCGCTCTCTGACTGGGGTCCAAAAGACTATGGTAAATGAAGATTGTTTATAGGTCTGAAACTCAGGCTGCGATTCCTTGGGGGCCCATTAACCGCGGCGTAAACCCTGTAATGGCCGCTAATTCTCACAAGAGGCCAAAAACTGGATTTGCACTGGTGAGAACTCTGAACGTGATGATCCCAGCCCTCCTTGCTGACATAATCAAGTTCACACACACGGAGGGCGAAGACCCAATGATCATAAATTTGAATTCATTCAAATATGCTTTAACGGCATAACACCATTGCTTCCGGTGAGGAGGGACATGGTGCCCCCTAGCACCCTGGCTTTGAGATTGGGGTGCCTTTCCCTGTAGAGCTGGAGCTTGCTGGCTTTGAGGCCCTGCCCTGCCACAGGGATAGCGTGAAACATGCACCCCTGTTTTTGTTTTTGAAAACGTGAAAGAAGATCTGGAGAGAGAACCTGGCTGTTCCTCTGAGGAGAAACGCACCGATTTGCAGTCAGAACCTGGCACTTTGCCATTGTTTAGGAAAATTCCATCCTAAATGTGTTTCACTGTAGAGCTGTTATTAGCTGAGCAAGTGCAATGCTGAACTGTATTGCTGATTAAGTTGGATGCTATACTGAAATCACGGTGCTTTAATCAGACTGCCCCTGTTTCCAGCGCTGATTACTGCAACATAGCCCTAGAGTTGGTGCAGAGGAACATGAGGGTGATCTCCAGTGTCAGGCAGTTTGGCGCCTTATAAAGGAGTATAAGTTAGGAAATAATATAGAAAAGGTAAGACCCAGCAATACGTTGAGGTATGATAAGTGTTAGAAGCTCAAATAAGTGAAGATACAAATTAGGAGCAGTAGTAGGCCATTCAGCCACTCGGACCTGCTTCACCGTTCAATAAAATCATGGCTAATCTGATAATGGACTCAACACCACTTTCCTGCCTGTCCCCAACACTCTGACTCTGTTGTTAGTCAGGAATCTAGATACCTCTGCCTTAAAAATATTTAATAACCATGCCTCTACTATTCCCTGGGCAAGAGTATTCCACAGATTCTCAACCCTCTGAGAGGAATGATTTCTCCTCAGCTCCGTCTGATATAGGAAACCCCTATTCTTAAACTGTGTCCCTTAGCCTTGGTCTGTCACACAAGGGGAAACATCTTATCAGCATGCAATCTGTCAAGGCCCCTCAGAATTTTCTGTGTACCTTTTAAGAACAAACTGCACCCTCTAAACCCCAATGGAGACGGGTCCAATGTGTCCGAGCATTTTTCAAAAGATAACCTCCTCATCCCAATAATTAAACGAATGAACCTTCGCTGAGTGTCTAATGCAACCATGTGCTTCCTTGAATAAGGAGACGGAAACTGTATGCAATACTCGAGATGTGGTCTCATTAGTGCCTTGTATAACCGTAGAAAAACTTCCCTACATTTATATTCCACGCCCCTTGTAATGTTAACATTTCATGTGCCTTCCTAATCACTTGCTGTACCTGCATAACAACCTTTTTGTAATTATGTACCAGAACAGCCAGATACCTCTGTACCTCAATTAGTTGCATATTGCCAATCCAAAGTGACCTATTTATGCCTACTCTTTTCCTGTTAGCCAATCTTCTATCCATCCTAATATGTTACACCATGACATACTCTTATTTTGTGTCGTAATCTTTGTTGTGTCATCTTGTCAGAAGCCTTCTTGAATTCTAAGTACACCACAATCACAGGTTCCCCTTTATCCAAGTTGCCTGTTAGTTCCTCAAAGAACTCTAGTAAATCCGTCAAATACGATTTCCCTTTCAGAAACCCATTTTAAAAATGTATATATTTTATTCAAGGTATTTTCAAATAAACAAACAAAAGCAGAAGAAAAATCGTACAACATTACAAATTCCCTTTCCGAAAACCATGTTCACTCTGCCTATTGCCCTGAGATTTACTAAGCACCCAATAACCTCCTTAGACTCCACAATTTTTCCAATGACCGATGTTAAGCTAAATGGATTGTAGTTTTGTGCTTACTGCCCACCTCCTTTCTTGAAGAGGAGTGATGTTCGCTATTTCCAATCTGATGGGACCTTTCCAGAATCTAAACCAATAAATCAAAACCAATATATCTAATATCTCAGCAACTGCTTCTTTTAAAACCATAGGGTGAAACTCACCAGGATCTGTCAGCTTTTATTTCTAATAATTTACTCAGCACCCTTATCTGGTGATTGTAATTGTTTTCACTCCTTTCACCTCTTAATTCACAATCATTTCTGGGATGTTATTTGTATTCTCCACACTGAAGACAGATGTAAAATATCCGTTCAATTCATCTGCCCTTTCGTTATTTTCCATTATTAATTCTCCTGACTCACTCTCTCTAAAGAACCAATACTCACTTGAGTTATTCTTCCTTTTAAATAACTGTAGAAATTCTTACTGTTTTCATATTTCTGGCTAGTTTACTGTCATACTGTAATTTCTCCCTCCTCGTTATTCCTTTAATCATTGTTTGCTTTATAAAATATTCTGTCTGATCTTCTGACCTCCATTAACATTCACAGAATTGTACGCTCTTTTGTTCAAGATGATACTATCTTTAAGTTCCTTCGGTAGCTACGGCTAGTGCGTCCATCCCCAGAGTCTTTCTTTCTCATTGAAATGTGCCTTTTGCTGAGCGTTATGAAGTATGTTCTTAAATGTCTGCCACTACATCTCTACTAGCCTATCCCATACTAGCCTATACCATAACCTAAATTTTCAGTTCACTTTCCCTAGCTCTGTCTTACCCTCATAATTACTGTAATTAAGTTTAAAACGTTTGTCTTAGACCCACTCTTCTCTCCCTCTAACTGAATGCGAAATTCAATCTACCTAGCAATATCTTTACTATGAGAAGATTAATTAATCCTCGTTGCACATTCACAGATCTAAAATAGCTTCCTCTTTGACTGGCTGTAGAATGTGTTGCTGTAAGAAACCGTTCAAAAGTGCTCTACAAACACATCTTCTCGGCTACCTTGCTAATCTGATTCATTCAATCCGTATGTAGATTGTAATCGCCCATGATTATCGCCATAACGTTGTCACAAGCCCCTTATTTTGCCCTGTGTACCCTGTCATACAGTGTGGTTACTGTTAAGGGGGCTATAAACTACTCCCACAAATGACTTCCTACCATTCCTATTCTTTACCTCTACCCAAACTGATTCTACATCTTAAATAAAAGCAACTACTGCATGTATTGGAAATCTGAAATAAAAACACAAAATGCTGGATAAACTCAGCAGGTATGGCAGTATATGTGGAAAGAAACAGATTTAATGTTTTGGATCTAATGATCCTTCTAAATCTTGATCTTTAGAACTTAGATCATCACTCACTAATGTACTAATGATGTGGAGATGCAGGCGTTGGACTGGGGTGAGCACAGTACGAAGTCTTACAACACCAGGTTAAAGTCCAACAGGTTTGTTTCGATGTCACTAGCTTTCGGAGCGCTGCTCCTTCCTCAGGTGAATGAAGAGGTATGTTCCAGAAACACATATATAGACAAATTCAAAGATGCCAAACAATGCTTGGAATGCGACCATTAGCAGGTGATTAAATCTTTACAGATCCAGAGATGGGGTAACCCCAGGTTAAAGAGGTGTGAATTACATCAAGCCAGGACAGTTGGTAGGATTTCGCAGGCCAGATGGTGGGGGATGAATGTAATGTGACATGAACACTTCAGCAGTCAAGGGCATTCAGCCTCTGATCTCCGGGTAAGCGTTCTCCAAGGCGGCCTTCAGGACGCGCAACAACGCAGAATCGCCGAGCAGAAACTTATAGCCAAGTTCCGCACACATGAGTGCGGCCTCAACCGGGACCTGGGATTCATGTCACATTACATTCATCCCCCACCATCTGGCCTGCGAAATCCTACCAACTGTCCTGGCTTGATGTAATTCACACCTCTTTAACCTGGGGTTACCCCATCTCTGGATCTGTAAAGATTTAATCACCTGCTAATGGTCGCATTCCAAGCATTGTTTGGCATCTTTGAATTTGTCTATATATGTGTTTCTGGAACATACCTCTTCATTCACCTGAGGAAGGAGCAGCGCTCCGAAAGCTAGTGACGTCGAAACAAACCTGTTGGACTTTAACCTGGTGTTGTAAGACTTCGTACTGTAATGTACTAATGTCATCCTTAATTAACAGAGCTACTCCTCCACCGTTTACCAGTTTCCTTTCCTTCCGAAATGTAATGTACCCTTGAATATTCAGGTCCCAGTTGTTATCTTGCAGCCTTAGTAATGACTTACATTGTACTATTTGAGCTTCCATTTCATCAATTTTGTCATGACTGCTACATGCGTTTAGATACGGAGCCTTTAGTTCTGTCATTTTACTATTCTTGCAACCTCTAGTCTCATTTACTGGCTTAGCCTTAACGTTTATATGCTCTTTCCATTCCTGCCATGCTCTATTATCATTCCCCTTATTACAACCTTGCTCTCTTGCCATCTCTCCTTAATTGATTGCACCTTCCAACACTATTTGAAAATAAATTTAAAGTACCCAATTCTTTTTTTTCAAATTAAGGGGCAATTTAACGTGGCCAATCCGCCTATCCAATGTGGTTGAGGCTTTTTGTTCTTTTTCTGGTTAGTTTGTTCCTTTGCCCCTTCATATCTTATGCAGATGGCCTCCCAGCCAGATCTTTATGATGCCTTTATCTGCCAAACTGGCAGGGAGCTTTAATTCACGATTTGTTCAGGTTTGGATTTACTACAAAATATGTATTTCTGACAAACAAATATTAAAACTCTTGCACCTTACTCAGAAGATTGGGAGTTCAAGTTTCAGTCCAGACATTTAAGCATGTAAGCAATGAAGTACTAAGGGCATGCTGCTGTGTTGGAAGTGCCATCTGTCAGATGCAACATTAAACCAAGTACTCCCCCTCAAGTCAGTGTAAATGATCCCAAGGGAATTACTTGCAGAAGAGCAGGAAAGTTTGTCCCAGTTTCTTGGCTAATGTATACGTTTCAACTTGCCTCACTAAACCCGATCATCTGATCCAGGGCTTCCAAACTGTCACAAGAAGAGATTTTCAGTCACAAGCTCCGATGCAGTAATAGCTACAGTTGTAAGGTACCTTTAAATATTTGTTGATGGGCATGGTGTAACAGATTGCTCTCTGGGGTCTGATTGCTACTGCAATAAAAGCCTGTGTTCTTTTTCTTGGATGTTCAGCTCCTATTCCACACCCCTCCACCCACTGACAAATTAAAACACTCTGCCGCTCGACACCTGAAACCTCCCCACTTCCCTTCTGCTCAACAAATCCTGTAGCCTCCCAAATTTTCACTCTGATGGTCACACAAAGTCTGAGGCATTTGGGGTCACTCATAATAAAAGCTTGGAAAGTACTGATCTGATCAATTGACTCATTGCTGGTCATGGGAGCTTCTGTGTACATTGGCTGTCATGTTTTCTACACTACAACTGTGACTACGATTCAAAAATATTCTGCAAGACACTTTGGAATGTCCTGAGATCAAGGAAAATACTATAAAGTGCATGTTTTCTTTGTTCATTAATTCACATCTACTCGCTGTCATTTACAGGTTCATCAAGAAGCAGGGGTTAGATCGACTGTTCCATGAATGTGACAATCACATGTGGCGCCTTGGAGACAGGCAGATTCCCGAAGGCATTGTGGTGGATGGTGGTTCTGACTGGTTCGCCCTGACTCACAAGTTTGTTGATTATGTGGTGCACACGCAGGATGAGTTGGTCACTCAGCTAAAGCAGTTCTACTGGTACACACTACTTCCAGCTGAGGTGAGAGCTGGCAACGGCAGAGGTCTATTCTTTTCAAATATGCTCTATTCTGTGCCCATCAACATGGGGGCGTTAGTGTTTGGGAATGGAGCACTTCCAATTTCAGGCACACAGCATAAGCATCAAACATTCCCAGGGCAGGTACCAGGTACAGCTGGGTTAAATTTAGAGTAAAGCTCCCTCCACACTTTCCCATTAAACATTCTGAGGGTGGATAGAAAGGTCAGAGTGGGAGGAAGATGGAGAATTAAAATGGCAAACGACAGGAGTCTCATACTCCTGCTTGGGGACTGAGTGAAACTATTTTTTCTTGTCTTTACTTACAGCTAAAGCCCTTATCCTTTTAAAAATGCTTAATCTTTGGGTACCTTGTTTTTATAACGTTGCTGCGCCTTAGCTCAGATCGGTGTAATCTGATGATCCTCTACCGAGTGCATTCATCTACAATTAGGAGTTTTATTGCACAAGTAAATCAGGACTGAATAGATGCAATTAATCATCTTTCACTAATGTGATGCATGGGCAGGCATTTGTCAAACCTATACGGGGAAGTACAGAAAGAGGCTAACCCAGTGGTATTGACATCACATGGAGGATAGTGCGAGGACAGGCACTTTAAACCCTACAATGTACCAAGAGAGCAAATATATTTAATTTCTAACTTGAAAGGTTTATGAGGTTGGACATGTTATTTCTGGGAGGGGAAAGATTTTAGGGTGACATGAGTCAAGTCTTCAAGGTTTGAAAAAATTGACTGACATTGTGATACTGAAGGTTTCAAAACTCGGGCGCAAGTGCAAACTGAGACAGTTGGGAGTAAAAAGGGAACTCAAGGGATTTATTTCATTCAAAGGGTGTTACTTTTTGGAGTCATGTTAGTACACGCTGACTCTAATCAAAGATCATCTCTCTTAAGATCCTAAAACTACACTAGCATTTGTGAAATCTCAATCCTTTTACTACTCTAAAACTCCAATTACACTTCATCCTTCAATGCCCTAACACTCCTCATCTTTCAATAGCCTAACACTCCTGTGAATCCCATTTCTAGTATCTTAACATCCCAATTTAAGCCCATCCTTAAATGAAGCATTTTAAAATTTTCTGTCCCTTAACCACTTTCTTTCTAGACTCTTGAACTTCCATTTCTAAATTTTCTTGATCATTTGTTTTTATACTAGCTCCTTCTCTGTGCATATTTATATGTTTTATCCCGTAATCAGAACTGAACATGTTCTCCAAGTCTGAGTCCCCACTTAGCCTAAATTAACATCTGGCGATCTATCATACCATTTTGCTTTCAGTTCTCTCTCCGTGCCTGGCTTTTTCCTTCTCTCTTTCTGTGCCCCTCCGGCCTGAATTTTCGCCATGATGGAGAGGTTCTCTGTTGACAGGTGCTGCTTCCTCTGCCTGAGCTGCAGGTGTATTGCCCAGGTGAGTCTTAAGGCAGTGATGTTTTTCACTGTCTCTGTCTGAACTACTCTCTAGCTTCCAGATAGGGGTCTATCGTCTGGGGAGCTACCAGACAGGGGTTTCTCTTCTGGGGATTTGTGGAGGCATCTATTCGTTGTTCTCTCTGGGATATCTCTTAATTTAGGGGGTGTTTGTGGGGGGAGGGGGGTCCTCTTTATTTAAGGTGTCTCTTTATTTAGGGGGCCTATGTGGGGATCTCTTCATTTAGGAGGTCTCTGTGGGGGGGGTCTCTTTATTTAGGGGGTCACTGGGGTGGTGGGGGGATCGGGTAACCCCTGTACTGGGCAGAGGGGGTGGGGGAGGGGCTGAATTGCATTGCGGGGTGGGGGGGAGGGGGGGGGGCAGCTGCAGAACCTCGCTATCTGCTCAAAATGGCAGCCCGAGGGTGGGAATCCCGAGGAAATCCCTCACAATCCTCGCCATGCTTCCTGAGAGCACAAATAAGGTGCAATTCAGCTCTGGCGGGAGAACATAGTCTCCAAAAATGGAGAATTCTGTCTTATGTATTACCGCAGAGCCCAGCATTTCCTTGAGATCGGGAACGGAGTCAGGCTGGCGTTCACACACGGGCAACCCACGGAGGCAGCTGACCGTTTAAATTACCAGCTGCCTCCATCACAGTGGGATATTGGAAGAGTTCAGAGTGTGTGGATTAAAACAAGTAAGAGGGGGTCTGAACTTGGTGGATGCTTTTGGATTGCCACCTTTTTGGTGAAGTAAGGTAAGGTATCCCTTTGGATAGGGCCCTTGGACACTTGGGAGAGGTAAGGTTCCCATTAGGATTGTTAAAAGTGAAGATGATTATGCACTTGTTATGTACAAAATCATTGGAGCTGCGAAAGAGCTACCCAGCTATGAAGAAACTATCCAGCTTTTGGGGAATTGTTGAAGAGCCGCTGGCTGTGAAAACTATTCAAGCAGCATCAAAATTATCCAGGCAGCGTCAAAGCTGTCAAGGAACAGTTTGAGGATACTAGTTGGCTTGGAGTGGATAAGGGGAAATGGCGGGGCGGCGGGGGGGGGGGGGGGGGGGGGGGGAAATGGGCTGACTGGCCCTAAGTTGCCACAGGAGGTTTGGAGCAATAGGGGCTCGGTAGAAGGACGCTATGTTGCAAATGTGGGTATGTAGACAAGGGGGGGTGGGCACTCACTTGGCTATAGGTTATGGGGGGGGGGGGGGGGGGGGATTGCGGAGCATGGGTTAGCATTCATGGAGCATAGGAAATGAGAGGAACGGTGAGTGTTGGGGGCATGAGTATGCATCTATAGAGTATAGGGAGTGTGTGGAGAGGTGTGAGGCAGGAGGGATGTTTTTTGTTTCATTATTATTTTTTATGTATTAAAACACACAGGCCTGCAGCTTTCTCTTGCTCGCTATCTCTCCCTCAGTCTATCTTTGTGTCTCTCATTCTCCCTCCATGCCACTCTCTGCCCGCACTTCTCTCCCTCCCCTACTTCGATTCCTCAGCCTGCCTCTTTCCTCCTTGCTGCAGACTGTATTCCTTCCATCTGTCTGCTGGTCTTTCTTTCTCTCTGTTTCTCTCTCTCACTCTCCACCGTCTCCCTCTCTCACTCTCCTTGTCTCTAACTCCCCGCCGTCTATCGGTCTGTCTCTCTCTTTCTCTCTGTGTTTTCTTGCTCCCTCTCTTGTCTCTAAATTGTGTATGAGGGGTGCTGGGTCAGCGGAGGGCATATTTAGTAAGTTAGGAGGAATGACAAAGCAATCGTACAAGGTGGCAATACAGCACATGATAACCAAACTTTGCCAGAAAGCGACAAAGAAGACAAGCAAGAGTGCACCAGGAAATGGGGTCAGAGTAGGGAAACACAGGAAAAAGAATAATTCAAAACTCTTCACTTGCAGGCACACACAGTATGCAGAACAAGATGGATATTTCATGACACAAATAAAAAGTAATATGATTTGATAACCATTACAGAGACATGGTTCATAGAATCATAGTGTTTACAGTGCAAAAGGAGGCCATTCAGCCCATTGAGTCTGCACTGGTGCTGGGAAAGAACAACCTGCTTAAGCCCACGCGCCACCCTATCCCCTAACCTTTAGGACAGTAAAGAGCAATTTGGCATGGCCAATCCACCTAATCGGCACATCTTTGGACTGTGGGAGGAAACTGGAGCACCTGGAGGAAACCCATGCAGACACGGGGAGAAAGTGCAAACTCCACGCAGGCAGTCACCCGAGGCTGGAATTGAACCTGGCTCCCTGGAGCTGTGAGGCAGCAATGCTAGCCACTGTGCCACCTTGCTTGTAGGGTGAACAAGGTTGGAAACTGAATATCCAAGAGCACTTGCCATTTCTGAAGGATAGGTGAAATGAAAAATGAAATGAAAATCGCTTATTGTCACAAGTAGGCTTCAAATGAAGTTACTGTGAAAAGCCCCTAGTCGCCACATTCCGGCGCCTGTCCGGGGAGGCTGGTACGGGAATTAAACCATGCTGCTGGCCTGCCTTGGTCTGCTTTCAAAGCCAGCGATTTAGCCCTGTGCTAAACCAGCCCCTGGTGGAAAAGGAAATTAGGTAACATTGTTAGTAAAGGATGAAATCAGTACAGTAGTAAGAAATTATCTTGACTCAGATCATCACGCACTGTCAATTGCTTTCACGGTCTTCCTCCCTTCAAATATTTTAATTATAGAGCTCAATATAAAATGGAGTTTATACTTCTGTACAAGATGGATTCTTCTATAAACTCTTGATCACTAACAGTAATTAAAAGCTATTGATGCCTGGCTGTCACAATGAACTGTAGAGGGTGTAAGCACCTGCTCTTTTACTCATTTCATATTTTTAACTCCCTGTTACCGTCCAGTGATTAATAGTTTCTTCTTGCCCACATTGTTCAAGGTCTGATACTGCACTCGAATGCCCAACTCGTTACACAGCCTATAACAGGCGAGCCTCAATGATTTCCTTAGTTTGGAGCTCAGTGTTCATGTTTGTCAGTAACTTTTTGTTATCTCCTCTCTTCTGTAGTCCTTCTTTCACACAGTGTTGGAGAACAGCCACATGTGTGAGACACTGGTGGACAACAACCTGCGAGTCACCAACTGGAACCGAAAACTTGGCTGCAAATGCCAATACAAACACATTGTGGATTGGTGCGGCTGCTCACCAAATGACTTCAAACCACAAGACTTCATAAGACTTCAGGTGAAGGAAGACTCTTCTGCCTGTCTGAACATCCTTTGGTAGGGAGGAACTAGTTTCAGTGAAAGCATTGGGTAGATACGGCAAACATATTATAGATACAGTAATATAGCGGCTCTGTAATTGGACCAGTAATCCGGAGAGCATGAGTTCAAATCCCAGTTTGAGAACTTGAATTCAGTGTAATATTTCTGGAAATAGAAAGCTCATATGAGTTAAAATACTTCTTATTCATTTGTGAGTTGTGGGCATGGCTGGCAAGGCCACCATTTGTTGCCCACCCCTAATTGCTCTTTAGAAGATGGTGCTTGAACTCCATCTGGTGAAGGTGCCTCCACACTAAGAGTTCCTGGATTTTTTATTTGGTGATAATACTTTTCAGAATGATGTGTATTTGGAGGGGAACTTTCTCGCAGCGGTGTTTCCATTCTCCTGATGTCTGCCCTCTCAGGTGGTAGAGGTTACAGGTTTGCGAGGTGCTGTGGAAGAACCACGGTGAACTGTCCATGAAGCTGTTGGGAGGGTGGTTAAAAGCGCAGCTGGTTCTACAGCAGAAGGGACCTGTTCAGTCTCCAGTTCCATCCTAATGTGGTTGATTATTAACTGTTAATAACATTGGCTGGCTTTTAAGTCCCCTTTTCCCTCCGGAGAGCGATTTGGAGTGAGGACGTAAAATTACACACCCAATTAGCAAAGGGCAGGAGGAGGAGGTGCTAAATAGTCCAGGAAACCAGGTGTTCAGTAAAAATAAGGAAGGAAAGAAAAGAAGAGGTGTCTCAATGTTGTTTCAGGAGAACACTGCAGTGCTGGGGAGGGAGAATGTTCTCTATTTGACTAAATGCTATTGTGTCAGAGCTAAGAAGATAGATCACCAATTAGTGGGAGTGAGATAGAGGAGCAAATGTGCAATGAAGTTACGGAGAGGTGGAAAAATTATAGTGTCATAATAAGGGACTTATCTTAATGGACACATAGACAGTAATTATGTAAAGGGCAGAAAGGAACAAGAGTTTCTAGGGACTGTGCAAAAGAATTTTCCACAGTATGTCTCCAGACCAACAAAGAAGAAGGCACTGCTGAATTTGGTTCTGGGGAATGGAATGGGTCAAGTGTCAATGAGGGGAACATTTGGAATGGTCACAGTATCATAAAGTTTAGGTTGGTTATGGAAAAGGACGAAGAGCAATCCAGACAAGAATAATTAACTGGAGGAGAGACAAATTCCATGAGAGGAGAGCAGATCTGACCCAGCTAAACTAGAAACAAAGAGTAGCATGCAAAATTATAATAGAACAGAGGAGGATGAGAAAGTTCAGATACAGTCAAGATACATTCCCATGAGGGGGAAAGGTATATCATGTTAAATTAATATCAAGCCATTTGGTGCAGTATGAAACCTGGCACTATACTTTCCTTAATAATAGGTTTATTTGCAGAATGCATCATTACATATATGCTTTGACAAAGGATCATCTGGACTCGAAACGTTAGCTCTTTTCTCTCCCTACAGATGCTGCCAGACCTGCTGAGATTTTCCACCATTTTCTCTTTGGCATCATTACATATGCCTGCTTTGTAGCTACTAGCCCTGTGTCCCTGCAGTCTCTCTTCATAATCATAATATTTTTACAATCCAGAAGAAGGCCATTTGGCCCATCGTTCATTAGTGCTCTGGGTGTTTAATTAAATAGTGCCTTCACCTGTGAATCTTAATGTCAATATAGCATTAACAGATTCCCATTTCTTTAAATAAAAATGTCAAGCAAACATTCCTTTTTGTAAAACAGTTTGATAATTGATGACTTGCGTCAAACCATTTTAGAGATCCCTTTTCTCACTAACATTTTATACTAGCAAGTTCAATCCTTCACCTTTTCTCAGTCACAGTCTGTGTCCAATATACGTTATCCCATAGTCCACGTGGCATTCAATGGGCCCCGATCGCAGGCCAGACCCCATCGGAGGCCCCCCCCGCCGGCGGGACTCTGTCGTATCGGCGCGGCTGCTCGGCCCATCCGGGCCGGAGAATCGGCGGGGCCGCCAATTCCAGCGGCCAGCAATGCGTCGGCGCAAATGGCGCCGATTCTCCACACCTTGGAGAATCGCGTCGGGCGCGGTTGCGGCGATTCTCCGGCCCGGCCCGGGGCTCGGAGAATCTCCCCCTAGATGCAAATACTTTTAAGTGCTGATTGGTCAGCAAGTTGACTCTGGTCAAGGTGTTGCCATGGAGATTGCACGAGGGAATTATTTTCTTTTGTTTATTTCAAAATGGGCGCAATACCTAGGCATGTTCTTTCTGGCTACAGAGGACAATGATGTATGTAACTTGCTACAGCTGTAAATGAGCCACATTGTGAGCGCAACAAATTCAGCAACTGCTGCCCAATCGTGGAATCACATCCAACTAGATTAGCACAATAGAGATGGATGACCCAAGTTCAGGAAACCAGGATGTAGAAGCAGTTGGGTAGAGATGAGAAACGATAAAGGCAATAACTCATTTGTGGGAGTGGTGTATAGGCCCTGAACAGTACCTACATGGCAGAATGGAGAATAAAGGAAGAAATATGGGAAGCTTTTCAGAAAGCAATAAGCATTGGGGATTTTAATCTACATATAAACTGGAAAAATAAGATCGCCAAAGGTGCCCTGAATGAGCAGTTTTTAGAATGTTTGCAAGATTGTTTCTGTGAGCGGCACGCTCTGGAGCCAACCAGAAAGCAGGCTATACTAGAATTGGCATTGTACAACAAAATCGGATTAATATGATTGAATTTTACATTCAGTTTGAGGAAGAGAAGAATGGGCCCAAGACAAGTAATTACAACTTGAATAAAGGTAACTATGAGGTCATGAAAGCAGAGCTAGCTAAAGTGAACTGGCAAATTTGGTTAAGGGATAGATCAATAAAGATACAGTGGCAGACAATTGAAATGTTATTTCAGAATACACCAACTGCATTTCAATGAGAACTAAAATTCCAACTGTAATTAACTAAAAAAGTTAAAGATAGTATCAAACGTAAAGAAAAAGTATATAATTCCATAAGGATGAATGGCAGGTCAGAAGATTGGACAGAAAAATTAGGTATGAGCGAAAGCTAGCCAATAACATAAAAACAAATAGTAACCGTTTCTATAGATATTTGAAAAAGAAGTTAACAAAGTGAGTGTTGGTCCTGTAGAAAGTGAGTCTGGAGAATTAATAATGAAAAATAAGGCATTAGCGGATGCATTGAACAGTATTTTGTATCAATCTTCATTACAGAGGATACAAGTAACATCCCAGAAATAGCTGTAAATCAGGAAATGGAAGGAGGGAGGAACTCGAGAAAATCACAATCACCAGGGAAGTGGAACTGAGAAAATTGTTAGAGATGCAGCCTGACGAGCCTCACTGTTCTGATGGTCCTAAGGCCTCAAAAGGAGTGGCTGGTGAAGATAGTTGATGCATTGGCTTTGATTGTCCAAAATTCCCTAGATTCAGTGAAGGTTCCATTAGATTGGAAAATAGTAAATAGAACATAGAACAATGCAGCGCAGTACAGGCCCTTCGGCCCACGATGTTGCACCGAAACAAAAGCCATCTAACCTACACTATGCCATTATCATCCATATGTTTACCCAATAAACTTTTAAATGCCCTCAATGTTGGCGAGTTCACTACTGTAGCAGGTAGGGCATTCCACGGCCTCACTACTCTTTGCGTAAAGAACCTACCTCTGACCTCTGTCCTATATCTATTACCCCTCAGTTTAAAGTTATGTCCCCTCGTGCCAGCCATATCCATCCACGGGATAAGGCTCTCACTGTCCACACTATCCAACCCCCTGATCATTTTGTATTCCTCTATTAAGTCTCCTCTTAACCTTCTTCTCTCCAACAAAAACAACCTCAAGTCCATCAGCCTTTCCTCATAAGATTTTCCCTCCATACCAGGCAACATCCTGGTAAATCTCCTCTGCACCCGTTCCAAAGCCTCCACGTCCTTCCTATAATGCGGTGACCAGAACTGTACGCAATACTCCAAATGCGGCCGTACCAGAGTTCTGTACAGCTGCAACATGACCTCCCGACTCCGGAACTCAATCCCTCTACCAATAAAGGCCAACACTCCATAGGCCTTCTTCACAACCCTATCAACCTGGGTGGCAACTTTCAGGGATCTATGTACATGGACACCTAGATCCCTCTGCTCATCCACACTTTCAAGAACTTTACCATTAGCCAAATATTCCGCATTCCTGTTATTCCTTCCAAAGTGAATCACCTCACACTTCTCTACATTAAACTCCATTTGCCACCTCTCAGCCCAGCTTTGCAGCTTATCTATATCCCTCTGTAACCTGCTACATCCTTCCACACTATCGACAACACCACCGACTTTAGTATCGTCTGCAAATTTACTCACCCACCCTTCTGCGCCTTCCTCTAGGTCATTGATAAAAATGACAAACAGCAACGGCCCCAGAACAGATCCTTGTGGTACTCCACTTGTGACTGTACTCCATTCTGAACATTTCCCATCAACCACCACCCTCTGTCTTCTTTCAGCTAGCCAATTTCTGATCCACATCTCTAAATCACCCTCAATCCCCAGCCTCTGTATTTTTTGCAATAGCCGACCGTGGGGAACCTTATCAAACGCTTTGCTGAAATCCATATACACCACATCAACTGCTCTACCCTCGTCTACCTGTTCAGTCACCTTCTCAAAGAACTCAATAAGGTTTGTGAGGCATGACCTACCCTTCACAAAGCCATGCTGACTATCCCTGATCATATTATTCCTATCTAGATGATTATAAATCTTGTCTCTTATAATCCCCTCCAAGACTTTACCCACTACAGACGTGAGGCTCACCGGTCTATAGTTGCCGGGGTTGTCTCTGCTCCCCTTTTTGAACAAAGGGACCACATTTGCTGTCCTCCAGTCCTCTGGCACTATTCCTGTAGCCAATGATGACATAAAAATCAAAGCCAAAGGTCCAGCAATCTCTTCCCTGGCCTCCCATCAGGTCCCGGGGACTTATCTATTTTCAGCCTGTCCAGAATTGCCAACACCTCTTCCCTACGTACCTCAATGCCATCTATTCTATTAGCCTGGGGCTCAGCATTCTCCTCCACAACATTATCTTTTTCCTGAGTGAATACTGACGAAAAATATTCATTTAGTATCTCGCCTATCTCTTCAGACTCCACACACAATTTCCCATCCCTGTCCTTGACTGATCCTACTCTTTCCCTAGTCATTCGCTTATTCCTGACATACCTATAGAAAGCTTTTGGGTTTTCCTTGATCCTTCCTGCCAAATACTTCTCATGTCCCCTCCTTGCTCGTCTTAGCTCTCTCTTTAGATCCTTCCTCGCTACCTTGTAACTATCCATCGCCCCAACCGAAACTTCGCACTTCATCTTCACATAGGCCTCCTTCTTCCTCTTAACAAGAGATTCCACTTCCTTGGTAAACCACGGTTCCCTCGCTCGACGCCTTCCTCCCTGTCTGACCGGTACATACTTATCAAGAACACGCAGTAGCTGATCCTTGAACAAGCCCCACTTACCCAGTGTGCCCAACACTTGCAGCCTACTTCTCCACCTTATCCCCCCCAAGTCACGTCTAATGGCATCATAATTGCCCTTCCCCCAGCTATAACTCTTGCCCTGCGGTGTATACTTATCCCTTTCCATCATTAACGTAAACGTCACCGAATTGTGGTCACTGTCCCCAAAGTGCTCTCCTACCTCCAAATCCAACACCTGGCCTGGTTCATTACCCAAAACCAAATCCAAAGTGGCCTCGCCTCTTGTTGGCCTGTCAACATATTGTTTCAGGAAACCCTCCTGCACACACTGTACAAAAAATGACCCATCTATTGTACTCGAACTATATCTTTTCCAGTCAATATTTGGAAAGTTAAAGTCTCCCATAATAACTACCCTGTTACTTTCGCTCATATCCAGAATCATCTTCGCCATCCTTTCCTCTACATCCCTAGAACTATTAGGAGGCCTATAAAAAACTCCCAACAGGGTGACCTCTCCTTTCCTGTTTCTGACTTCAGCCCATACTACCTCGGAAGAAGAGTCCCCATCTAGCATCCTCTCCGCCACCGTAATACTGCTCTTGACTAGCAGCGCCACACCTCCCCCTCTTTTGCCTCCTTCTCTGAGCTTACTAAAACACCTAAACCCCGGAACCTGCAACATCCATTCCTGTCCCTGCTCTATCCATGTCTCCGAAATGGCCACAACATCGAAGTCCCAGGTACCAACCCATGCTGCCAGTTCCCCTACCTTGTTTCGTATACTCCTGGCATTGAAGTAGACACACTTCAAACCACCTACCTGAACACTGGCCCCCTCCTGCGACGTCAAATCTGTGCTCCTGACCTCTAAACTCTCATTCTCCCTTACCCTAAAACTACAATCCAGGTTCCCATGCCCCTGCTGCATTAGTTTAAACCCCCCCAAAGAGCACTAACAAATCTCCCCCCCCCCCCCCCAGGATATTTGTGCCCCTCAGGTTCAGATGTAGACCATCCTGTCTGTAGAGGTCCCACCTTCCCCAGAAAGAGCCCCAGTTATCCAGAAATCTGAATCCCTCCCGCCTGCACCATCCCTGTAGCCACGTGTTTAATTGCTCTCTCTCCCTATTCCTCATCTCACTATCACGTGGCACGGGCAACAACCCAGAGATAACAACTCTGTTTGTTCTAGTTCTGAGCTTCCATCCTAGCTCCCTGAAAGCCTGCCTGACATCCTTGTCCCCTTTCCTACCTATGTCGTTAGTGCCAATGTGGACCACGACTGGGGGCTGCTCCCCCTCCCCCCTAAGGACCCGGAAAACACGATCCGAGACATCACGTACCCTTGCACTTGGGAGGCAACATACCAAACGTGAGTCTCTCACGCTCCCACAAAATCTCCTATCTGTGCCCCTGACTATAGAGTCCCCAATTACTAATGCTCTGCTCCTCTCCCCCCTTCCCTTCTGAGCAACAGGGACAGACTCTGTGCCAGAGGCCCGTACCCCATGGCTTACCCCTGGTAAGTCCCCCCCCCCCCACAAGTATCCAAAGCGGTATACTTGTTTCTCAGGGGAACGACCGCAGGGGATCCCTGCACTGACTGCTTTTTCCCAGTCCCTCTTACAGTTACCCACCTATCTCCAATCTTTGTGAAATAAATGTGACTCCTTTATTGAAAAGGGGGGGGGCAGAAAGCAGGAAACTACAGCTAAATTCCGCTTTTGCAACTTCCTTGTTCGTGTTTTCACGTACCCACACTTTTGCACTTTGTACACCTGCATCGTCCATCATGGGAACAACTTTCATCCGTATTTTTCTCCTTCTCGCGTGTTTCCCTGGGGATTTTGACTGGTGTTGACCCAGACGGGAAGAAGCTTCCTGACACTGAAGTGACACGGCAGCTCACCTTCTTGCCTATACAAAAGAAAGAGACAATCGAGGCCTTTCTTTTGACCAAATTATTATTAATCTGGGAGCTGAAGTGCTGCCTGAGCAATTTTGAAATCTTCCGCGATGTAGTGTATTGCTCAGAGGCTCCCCCGGTTGTCTCATAGAGGAACTGCATCACAATTTGTTGAAACATATCTAATTAAGTCCCTTTGAAAAACATTTTCATTGTTCGTGATTTCACTGTTTGTGAGGTTTCACGGCAACGTAACCCCAATGAAAAGTGGGTCTTTACTGTACAGGCCAGTTAGCTTAACATCTGTCATCGAGAAAATGTTACAAGTTATTATTAAAGCGATTATAGCAGGATGCTTGGAAAATCCAAGATAATCCGGCAGAGCCAACAAGGATGGTTTTGTGAAATGCATATTTTCAACCATTTTATTGGTGGGTTTGAAGAAATAACATTTGCTGTGGTTCAGGAGGAACCAGTGGATGTGCTGTACTTAGATTTCCAGAACTCATTTGACGAGATGCTACATCAAAGTATATTGAAAATAAAAGTTCATGATGTTAGATGTAACACATTGGCATGGATAGAAGATTGGCTAGCTAACACCAAACAAGAGTAGGCGTAAATGGGTAATTTTCTGGTTGGCAAGACATATTTCTCATAGAAACCAGTGTTGGGGAGTGCTGGGCCAAGAGAGGATCCCATGGCAATAATTTGGGCATGCAGGTGTAATCAATGCTGAACTCAACTGCGCGAGTTACTAAGTTTGTAAATTCATTGAATACAGGTTCAGAAATTGGCAGTGCATGGTGCCGTGATACAAGACGCAGCTCGAATGTCTATGACTTCCTTGATCGCACATTAGTGAATAGACTTCCAATGTTGAAAAAACTCTTATAGCTTTGCTATTGGTATGCATGTTGTATGTAGCCTTACACAAGAAAATAAGAAATAGGAACAGGAGTAGACCATTTGGCCTATTGAGCCGCCTTCACCATTCAATATAATTATGGCTGATCTTGGGCTTCAATTCCATTTTCCCGCACCTCCCACTTTCCATATCTCTTAATTCCCTGAGAGACCAAAAGTCTGTCCATCCTAGCCTTAAATGTATTCAACGATCTTGCGTCCTCATGCCTCTGGGGTAGAGAATTCCAATGGTTAGAAACCCTGTGAACGAAGACATTCCTCCTCGTCTCTATCCTAACGAACGGCCCTTATCCTGATATTATGCCCCCGTGGTTTAGATGTCCCGATTAGTGAAAACAGTACCTCAGCGTCCACCTTATCAAGTCCCCATGGAACTTTGTAGGTTTCAATGAGATCACCTCTCATTTTTCTAAACTCCAGGAAATAGAAGTCCAATTTCCGTAAGCCCTCATCAGAGGCCAGCCTCCTAGCCCTGCGGGCTGATTTACTAACCTTCGCTGCACCGCCTCCAATGCAAATACTTTGTTAAATGTGGAGAACAAAACCGCACACTGTAGTTCAAATGTGACCTCACTAAAACCCTGCATATCTGTAACAAGACTTCTTTAATTTGTGTACTTCAATTCAGTTGAAAAAATAGCCATGTGCCATTTGTCTTCCTAATTATTTAGTTTACGTGCATGCTAATTTTCTGCATTCCTTCTGCCAGCACACCCAAGTCTCTTTGAGCATCAATACTTAAACATTTCACGTCTTTTTTTCAATTAACATTTTATTGAGGTCTTTTTGGTCTAGTAACAACAACAAAATAGACGATATACATGAAACCATAAACATAGTGCAAAAACCGTTTACCTTTGTTGCTAACTTTTGGTTGGTTCAATTGGCTCTGTTTTATAACCTTTGCTCTAGAGTCGCCAGGTATCTTTATGATACCACCATGAGGTTCAAGTTCAAGTAATGATCAATAACTCAACACACCAATTAGTAAGATTCAAATCAAAACACATTTATTATACACAGTAAATCACTACTCATGCATAAACTCTACTTTCTAGGCTATTTCTATCACTAACAGGCCTATACTTAACTTCGGACTGGCCCACCAGGTCAGGGGAACAAATGGCCTTTCGTTCAGGACCTGAGTCTGCGGGATTCAAAAGCTGGTATGGACTGGTAGCTAGGAACGCCTATCTCGTAGCGAGCGTTGACTTTAGACTTACTTGCTTGGAGGCAACAAGACATGTCACTGTCAAGGGTTGGTTCAAGTTGCTGAGTGACCCTGCCAAAGAAGGACGATTTGAACTTGGGGGCTTTACTTTATAGTTCCCAGGGGCTTCCCGCCCTTCGGGTTCCAAGTGATTGGACTACTTTCTGATCACTTGGATCGATTTCTCCAATGCTGGAGCGGTTCCCTGATCGCTCGGCAGTCCCTAAATGTTCGTTGGCCTTCCTTTGTCTTGGCTCCTGCTGGCGCCAAGGAGTCTGGCTTGGCTTTGTTTACCTTAACTGTTGCCATTGTGCCTGGGAATCGCACATTACTATGTAGATGGCTGCTACATTACTATGCGGATGGCTGCTGGCTTCGGTGCTGACTGGTTGTTTTGCAGGTTCCAATATACATGATTTCTGTATTTGCTAGTCTTTGCCTTTGTTGGCTGAATTTCCCTTCAGCCTTTGCGGTTCTCCATTTTAAGTCGGGAACTGGCCAACTCAAGTGGCTACACCTTTCATACAGGTCCCACCCTTATTACCCCCTACTCTGACCTAAACTACTCACCCCCCCCCCAACCTAAACTACCCCCTCCTCCGGACTGCTGACGATTAATTTTCCGCAAGTAAGTCGACGAACGGTTGCCACCTCCGTGTGAACCCTAACAGTGAACCTCTCAAGGTGAACTTAATTTTCTCCATACAGAGACAGCTAACCATGTCCAATAGCCAGGTCTCCGACTTCGGGGGCTTTGATTCCCTCCATGCCAATAGTATCCGTCTCCAGGCTACCAGGGAAGCAAAGGCCAAAAGGTCTGCCTCTTTCTCCTCCTGGATTACCGGATCTTCCAACACCCCGAAAATCGCTACCTCCAGACCCAGCGCGACCCTTGTTTTTAAAACCTTGGACATGACGTCCGCAAACCCCTGCCAAAATCCCCTGTCTTCCACTCCAAAGAATCTGCTCATCCGGGCCACTGTCATGTGAGCCCGGTGCACGACCTTGAATTGTATCAGGCTGAGCCTAGCACACGTTGTGGACGCGTTGACTCTACTCAACGCGTCCGCCCATAGACCATCCACTATCGCACCTCCCAGCTCCTCCTCCCACTTGAGCTTCAGCTTCTCGGTCTGCGTCTCCTCTGACCCCATAAGCTCCTTATAAATGTCCGAGATGCTCCCCTCCCCACCCATCCTCTGGAAATTACCCTATCCTGAATCCCCCTCAGCGGTAGGAGCGGGAAGGATGCCACCTGTTTACGAAGGAAATCCCGCACCTGCAGATATCTGAATTTATTTCCCCATGCCAGCCCAAACTTTTCTTCCAGCGCCCTCATACTCTGAAAGCTCCCCTCTATGAACACATCCCCCATCCTCTCAATCCCCGCTCTCCGCCATACCCAGAACCTCCCATCCATACTCCCCAGGGCAAACCGGTGGTTATCACAAATTGGGGCCCAGACCGATGCTCCTACATGTCTCCTCCATTGCCCCCAAACTCTCAGGGCTGCCACCACGGCGGGGCTGGTGGAGTACCGCGCCAGCGGGAGCGGCAGAGGTGCAGTTACCGACGCCCCCAGACTGGTGCCCTTACAAGAAGCCGCCTCCATACGCACCCACGCCGACCCCTCCCCCACCACCCACTTCCTGATCATGGCTATATTAGCCGCCCAGTAATAATTGCTAAAATTTGGCAACGCCAGCCCGCCCTCTCCCCGGCTCCGCTCGAGCATTACCTTCCTTGCCCGCCCAGACGAAGCCCATGATCACCCTGTTGACCTGCTTAAAAAAGGACCGCGGAATAAAAATGGGGATACATTGAGATACAAATAGGAACCTCGGGAGGACCGCCATTTTCACCGTTTGTACCCTCCCGGTCAGAGACAACGGAGCGCGTCCCATCTCCGGAAATCGTCCTTTATTTGGTCCACTAGCCGGGCCAGATTCAATTTATGCAGCCGGTCCCATTCCCGTGCCACTTGGATGCCCAGATAAAGTATCACGTCTTTTAATAAAGATACTGCTTTGTTATTCTTAAGGCTGCACATTTCCCTGTATTATACTCCATCTGCCATCTTGTTGCCCACTTGCCTGACCTGTCTATATTTATTTGCATCCTCACTGTGTCCTCGCCACACCTAGTTTGGTATCATCAGCAAATTTGGATACATTACTCCCTGTCTCTTCATCCAAGTCATTAACATAGATTGTAAATAGCAGAGGTCCCCACCCTGATCCTTGTGGCGCTCGCTATTCACTGCTTGCCAACTTGAAAAAGCTCAATTCCCACTCTGTTTTCTATTCATCAACCAATCCTCATCTTCGTAAAGGTGAAGGAATCCTTCACCATATACATAGAAAACTCACTCAACCATTTGGCCAATTCATGTTGTGCAGAACCAGTCATAGATAGGGCATAGGAGAAATCAAGGTTTGTGTGTTTTGGTCGACCAATATATACATGGACCCAGTGAACCCATGAGGATGAATCCTATCATGTATGTCACAAGGCAGCTTTTTACTCTTACACAAGTCTAATAATTATTATTTTTGTAACTTACTTTTGAGTAGGACTTATGAGATGATGCTTAGCAGTGTGTCTAATGCATAAAAATGTGGATCTGTCATTACGAATGGCATGCATTTTGTCATTGTAGTCACTTTTGCTAAGGATGACTATTCCAGTCCTGTTGTCAGGTCTTGCAAATAGGTATATCTAGGTTGGCCCTCCTTGCAATGCCAGCAGAGATTTGTGCTGTATGTGAAAATTGAACAGATCATGGAGTATTCCACAATATGTGAATGCTGGATCGAGATCAATATAATGACTAAAGTGAGATGCGATTTTGCGATTGGACAGCACTTAATGAACAATCCTAAATGTGCCAAGAATTACACTAACAACTAGTTTAGTCTCGGACTCAATGTGGACCACTTATGCTTGCTAGAAACTGAATATTCATTCGCAAGGACCTGCCCTCTTCCGGCAAGTACAACATTTCCAGGCATTATCCGTTTTTTGAATTAAACAAAAGTATGGGGAACAATAGTTCCCAGATGCATACTCCATGGCAACATGGCAAATCAGAGTCAACTTGCTAATCAATTTGCACAATTTTCTCTTCAATATAAATTTCTGCCTTTGAAATTTGGCTTTCTTGCACCTGTCCTGATGAGGGCAGGACGAAAAGCTTCAACAGCATGTCTCTTTTTTTTCAACAATACTAATATTGATTTTGAGAATAGGTTTATTTACAGAATGAAGCATTACATATATCTGATTCTTACTTATTATCTGTGTCCCAGCAGTCTCCCTCTATTAGGCTCTCGGTATTTAATTAAATAATGTCCTTCACCTGTGTGAATCTCTTAAGAGCAATGGACTAATTAGATGACGAGGCATTTGGCTACCTTAAGAGATTAGCAATATAATTAACATATCATTAACAGGGCAAGCAAATCCAAAGTTCTGTGAATAGCGAAAGAGATCGTAAGTAAGGTGAAACAGAAAAAGAGGCACATACCAGATGTATGGTGGATAACACAGTTGAGAACCAGGTTGGCTATAGAAGGTTCAGTAGGAAATTGAACAATATACATAGGAAGCAAAAAGAAAGCATGAGAAGACCTCTTTTGGTTAGCAGCTGACATAAAAGCGAATCCAAAATTCTTTATCGACATATGAATAATAAATGGTTAGTAGAAAGAAGAGTGGGATGATTAGGGACCTAAAAGAGATATTATATGTGGAGGAGTTGGGCAGGCTGATACAATATGCAAACTTTGCAAATGTTTCTTTACCAAGGACGAAGATGCTGCCCAAGTCATAGTGAAAAAGGAGGATTTGAGATGCTGGATGGGCTACAAATTAATAAAGAGATGGTATTAGATAGGATATTTGTATTTAAAGTTAATACCTTATGAAGACTGGATAAAACATATTTAAGTGTAATGAGGGACGCAGGGTGAAAATTGCAGAGACACTGCAATTCCAATCCTCCTTAGATACAGAGGTTGTGCCAGGGGACCGGAGAATTGCAAATGTTATACTTTTGTTCAAAAAGCACAACTATAGGTGGCAGGAAAGATTTTAGAAACAATAATTTAACAGTCACTTGGAACTTACTTGAGTTTTTTAATTAGGTAACCGAGGGTTGAAGAGGGTAATAAGATTGATGTGGTGTACATAGACGTCCAAATGGCATTTGATAAAGTGCCACGTAACAGGCTTGGCAACCAAGTTTGTTACCATGGAATAAAAGGGACCGTAGCAGCGTGGGTACAGAATTGGCTGAGTGACAGAAAACAGGATAGTAATTCCTCACTCAATGTCATGGTTACTCACTCTGAAATTGCAACTTTAATTGAAACAACTTTAAGTGAATCACAAGTTTCCGTAGGAATCAGCCTTGAAAACCGGAGTTCACTCCTTTTGGATAGCTCTTGCCCAGAAAAAACAGTGTAAATTTGAAATACTTTACCATGTATGGTGTACATGTATTTCCAGTGCTGTGCATTCCTAGCTGACATAAATGACTAAATATAAAAACAGGCTGCATAAATTTAAATTGATGCCAGATGATTTTTCTGTATTCCAAAATAACCTTATTAATACCTGTAGTGACTTTCACAAAGAACATTTGTTCTTTCAGTCTGTTTTTAATTTGACAAGTGGAACAATGGTAGAGGATATGCATGTATTTGCACTTACGTCAAAAATAACAGGGATGCAAATGTCTTTTCTGTTTCCCCCTCCCTAATCACGCCGAAGTGGGATGTATTTTGACTGTTTGCTTTTGTTTTTTTCTAAAACCTGTTTAAGCAAGGACACAATAGTCACCCCAGACCAAGTATCTCAAAATTCCTTGTAGCAATGGACTGTACTACTTGAAATAAAATGGCATTCTTTCAAAATAATTTGTTTTTGAAGAAAACTTTACCTTGAGACACCAACGTTCACTTCATACGTTTTGTTCTGAATGCTTTTTTCTGTGAATAAAGGGTGTTTATATCTCTACTTCCCCTGCTCTGACTCTCAAAATTTCATTCCTGCCATTTGTGGAACATTAGGAAGTCTGATTATCAGCGATTCCTGTATGCAAATTACATTATAATGAATTTATATGTGCTTCCTATTGCCCCATTCATGTGACATATACTGATCCAAGTAATTGTCGAGGTGGGAATTAGTGTACTGGTAGAGGTTTGTTTCTCAAACTAGAGGAAGGTATATGGTGGGGTTCCCCATGGGTCCAGTGTTAGCAACCATGCTCTTTTCCTGATATGTATTAATGACCTAAACTTTGATGCACAGGATACAATTTCAAATATTGCGGGTGACACAAACTTGGAAATATTGTGAACTGTGAGGAGGATATTGATAAACCTCAAATGGATAGAAGCTTGTGGAAAGGATAAATGACGGATGTAATTTAATTAAGCGAAATGTAAAGTCATGCACATTATAGTAGCAAGAACAGGGAAAGGTAAAAAGGATGAAGAATACAGTTCCAAAGGGAGTGCAGGAGCAGAACAATACAGCACAGGAACAGCCCCTTCTGCCCTCCAAGGTGGCAGGACAGGATGTGAAAGGTTGATAAATCATTCGGCATCATAGGCTTTACAAGTAGGTTGATTGGTGGTATCTCAGAGGGATGTGTAAACACTTTAGAACAGGTTGTTATTATGAGGGAGGAAGTGTTAGGTGTGTTAAGAAGAATTAAGGTAGACAAATCCCCAGGGCCAGATGGCATCTATCCCCGATTACAGAGGGAGACAAGAGATGAAATCACTGGGCCTCTAACAGAAATCTTTGTGTCCTCGTTGACCTCAGACGAGATCCCAGAGGGTTAGAGGATAGCCAATGTTGTACCGTTATTTAAGAAGGGGGAAAGGTTCAATGGAGATGTGCAGGACATGTTTTTTACACAGAGGGTGGTGGTGGCCTGGAATGCACAGTCAAGTGAGGTAGTTGAGGCAGATGCGTTAGCGACCTTTAAGACTTATCTGGAAAGGCACATGAACAGATGGGGTATTGAAGGATACAGGCGGTTGGTCAAGATAGGACACGTGATCGGCGCAGGCTTGGATGGCCGAAGGGCTTGTTCCTGTGCTGTATTGTTCTTTGTACAAAAGAGTGCAAAAACAAAGAAGTTATGATAAACCTGTCTAAAACAATGATTTAGCCTCAATTGGAGTGCCATATCTCGCTCTGGACATCACACTGCAGGAAGGATATAAAGACATTAGAGAGGGTGCAGAAACAATTCACTAGCATGGTCCCAGGAACAGTTAAATGGATAGATTGGAGAATCTGGAGCTGTTCTCCATAGAGAAGAAAATTATGAAGGGATTTGATGGAGATATTCAAAATTCTGAAGGGCCTGGACATACTGGATTGGGAGAAACTGATCCCAAGGTGGAAACATTGAGAACCAAGTGATTGGCAAAAGTAGCAACAACGACATCTCTGTTATGCAGAAAATAGTTAGGGTCTGGAATGCATCAGGGTGGTGGAGGCAGATTAAATCATGGCTTTCAAAAGGGAATGGGAGAAGTATCAGAAGCAAACCATTTGTAGCGCTACAGGGAAAATGGACAGCAGAGTGGAACTGGGTGAATTTCACTTTCAGAGAGCCAGCACAAACATGATGGCCGGCAATTTCCTGGCTCCCCAGCATCGGATTTTGGGGGTACTCCAAAGATGCATTAGATAATCCCTCTCTGAAGTTCCCAGGTAAGGGTTGATGTGGCAATTGTCCAAAAGTGCTAACTTCCCCTGGGCAACAGTGCTATGCTGGGACCATCGACAAAGTGATTTAAATCGCTAACTTTGGATGCTTCCCCCAGTGTTACGCTATTAGTTCTTCTGAAAATGTTAGAAGACATAAAACCTTGTTCAACCTCAGCCTAACTATTTTAAATACCAGACCGTCCCCACACGGGACAGCCCCACCACTCCCCACACTCCTGACCCCACAGGGGATTTCTCCCCACTCCCCTCAGCACTTACCTTTGACACTTACCTCTCCTTGGCCTGTTATTCTCAATGGGCCCTTTAAACTCACCTGCTTTACGGCAGCTGGTGCTGTAAAATAAAAGGTGTGTGTCCTCCGCTGCAATTCATTTGGACTCTTGCCGCTGGATCCAGGGACGCACTGTGCTGCCTGAATCTCACTTGGCCAGAATCGGGAAGGTCTGGCAAGACGGGCACTGAAGAAATTTAGTGCAGGTAAGTAGGTCGGGACTGGCATCTGACTTTGATTGTCATTCCGAGGAAGTTATGGCCCGATGAGTTAAGGGTGTCCTTTTGTGCTGTAACCGTTCATGATTCTAAAATGCGTATTTGACATATTTATTCTCCTGATTTGTAGTGTTGATTCCATTTTCTGCATCTTTATTCACAGCAAATGACCAGACCAACATTTTTTGCTCGGAAGTTTGAATCATCAGTTAACCAGGAAGTGATTGATATATTGGACTCACACCTGTATGGCAGTTACCCTCCAGGGACACCAGCTCTGAAAGCCTACTGGGAGAATGTATTTGATCAGATGGACGGGTTGAGCAGCCTCACTGATGTTGCAATTACCAGCTACATGGCTTTCTTCAGGCTAGGCCTGAGCAATGTGCAGACGTTGTGGCGACCAGGAACAGACAACCACTGCAGGTACGATAGTAAATATCAACCCAGTAATCAGGCCATTACGCAACTGGTGTGTGCACACTTAGCTTGTCTTAGCCAAGTCCCAGCACTGAAATTGATCTTGGTGCCTCGAGGCGAGTGGGTGGAAAATAAGATCAGGTTTTCTTTTTTCTTTTGGCCAACCCAATTATATCAGTTGTAAAGTGTGTGATATGGTCATGATGGCTATGGAACTGAGCTCCCATAGTGTTGAGAGAAAACACAAAGACAGTTTTCAATAACAAATGCAGTGACATCGACGCATCAGCAGTGCCGTTATATCACATTTGTGCTGTGCCATGCCATCAAATCAGGACAGGGCCAAGGTATTGGGACTAGGGAAGGTTGAGGCAGAATATATGGGGAGGGCTCAACATGGCATTGGTTATGGGACAAGGAGAGGTAGTAGGTGAGGCAGAGTAGTGGGACAGGGTGAGGGATGAGACGAGTATTGGAAGAGAGTGGAACAGATATAGGGAGAGAGTGAGGCAGAGTATCCAGAGATATCCAGAGATTGTTAATCCTAATATCTGCTCATTCCAACATCCTTTCTCATTACTGTTCTCATGTCATCCTTTACTATCAGAGCTACTTCTTCTCCTGTTCCATTCTGTTTGCCTTTCCAAAATGTGGCTTACTACAGAAAATGTATTTCCTAACCTTGGTCACCTCATAACTATATCTCTGAGGGCAGCACGGTGGCACAGTGGGTTAGCCCTGCTGCCTCACGGCGCCGAGGTCCCAGGTTCGATCCCGGCTCTGGGTCACTGTCCGTGTGGAATTTGCACATTCTCCCTGTGTTTGCGTGGATTTCACCTCCACAACCCAAAGATGTGCAGGGTAGGTGGATTGGCCACGCTAAATTGCCCCTTAATTGGGAAAAAATGAATTGGGTACTCTAAATTTATTTTAAAAAACTATATCTCTGTAATGGCAATTCACTCAAACCCATTATCTCTATTGGTGTTGCTAGATTGTCTATCTTGTGATGAATGATTTGTGTATTCAAATAAAGAGCTTTTACTTTTTTACCACTATTTTGCATGGACTTTATTCACCGATGCACTATTACCATTAAATTCTCTATCCCTTCCTTTCCCATTCTGCTTGTTTTTATCAATGTTTGTTCTATTGCCTAGACATTCATCTTTTTCTCATCTCCATTTTCCTCCCTCCCACCCAATCCCACCCCCAACCCACCATCACTCTTTTAGTTCAAAACTGATCCACAGTCCTCGTACACAGGCCACTGGTGCTAACCTGGTTTAAATGGAGCCCACCCCAACGAAGGAGCTCCATCTTTCCCCAGCACTGGTGCCAGTGCCCCATGAACCCCTTCTTCCTGCATTCTATGAGCCACTTAATAAACATTTAACTCTCTAATTTGATTGAACCTATACAAGTTGTTCACTGACTAGAATTAAAACTAATTTGGTTCACAGCTGTCCATACCTGGTTTCACCTACATGTGACTCCAGAATCACAGCAATGTGGTTGACTGTTAAAATATCTGTCGGAGACTTCCGGTTGCGGCTATGCGGAGCTAAGCCGCACGATTCGGCCGCTCCCGCTACTACGGACTTTCGGGCTCATTGGAGGAGCCCCAACGGAATTTGTTTTGACGACAACCCGTGGGGAAGTGAAGAGAGAGGTCCCCCTCCAACTTTTATGGACTGGACCAGAAGTGCAATGGCCAAAAAAGCGGCATTGGAGAAGCGAGGGGAAAAAAATCAAAATGGAAGTGGGCGGAGACAAAGCAGAGTGCGGGCCAGAGCTGCAGGAATTCATCAAGCGCTGCTTCGAGGAGCTGCGCAAGGAGATGCTGGCGCCTATGCTGGCGGTAATTGAAGGACTAGGGATAACCCAGAAGGCCCACTAGGTGAAGATCCAGGAGGTACAGAAAAGAGTTGGTGAGAATGAGGACGAGCTCTTGGGCCTGGCGGTGAGAGTGGAGCGGCACGAGGCGCTACACAAGAGGTGGGCGGGAAGACTCGAAGACCTGGAGAACAGGTCGAGGAGAAAGAATCTGCGGATCCTGGGTCTCCCTGAAGGAGTGGAGGGGGCCGATGCCGTGGCATACGCGGGCACTATGATCAGGGCGATGATGGGCGCGGGATGCCCCTTCGAGGTCGCTGGAGCTGGACGGGGCACACCGGGTGCTGGCGAGGAAGCCCAAGGCAAATGAGCCGCCAAGGGCGATGGTGGTGAGATTTCACCGGTTCACGGACAGAGAGAGGGTCCTGAAATGAGCCAAGAAGGAGCGGAGCAGCAAGTGGGACAATGCAGAGATCCGAATATACCCGGACTGGAGCACGGAGGTTGCAAAGCGGAGAGCGGGTTTCAACCGGGCCAAAGCGGTGCTGCACCGGAAAGGAGTGAAATTTGGAATGCTGCAGCCAGCACGATTGTGGGTCACATACAAGGACCAACACTACTACTTTGAAACGCCTGAAGAGGCGTGGACCTTCATACAAACTGAAAAGTTGGACTCTAACTGAAGGTTTGTGAGGGTGGGGGGGATGTTTGAGGGTTGATGTTTGAGGGTTGATGTGTGATGGTTGTTGTATATAGGGGGTCAATCACGCGCAGGAAATGTTACATGGGCTGGGGGAGAGAGACAAGGCCGCGACAGGAGCTGCGCCAGAGGGGGCGGGGCAGGCTTTGGAAAGCCCGGGGGTTTTCCCCGCGCGCGGGAAGAAAGGCGGGAAGGGGAACAAAGGAACGCACATTGATTGGGAGACTCTCGTGGGGGGGGGGGTCAAAGGGATGGCGGGGGAAGCCGGGGTCAGCTGACTTACGGGAGTGACATGGGGGGAGCAAAAAAGCTAGACAGGGGTCTAGCAGGGGGGGGGGGGGGAAGGGGTTGCTGCTGCACTGCCCGAAAGGGAATGGGGCACAGAAGAGGTGGTCGGGACGGAGGTCCCCCGGCTGGGGGACTGGAGGGTGAGAGAGACGCGGACACGGGACTGGCCCAGAAAAGGAGATGGCTAGTCGGCAGGGTGGGGGGGGGGGGGGGGGAGACCAGGTCAGGTTAAGAAGGGGATGGGTAGGACAGGTATTTCACTCTGGACTGGACGCGAAGAATAGAGGGGTGGCAATATCGGTGGGAACGCATGTGTCATTTGAGGCCAAGACTATCGTAGTGGATAAGGGAGGGAGATATGTGATGGTGAGCGGTAGGTTGCAAGGGACGTGGGTGGTGTTGGTAAATGTATACGCCCCGAACTGGGATGATGCTGGATTCATGAAGCGCATGTTGGGGCGCATTCCGGACCTGGAGGTAGGAGGCCTGATAATGGGATGGGACTTCAATACAGTGCTGGACCCAGCACTGGACCGCTCCACATCAAGGACTGGAAAGAGGTCTGCGGCGGCCAAGGTGCTTAGGGGGTTTATGGATCAGATGGGGGGAGTGGACCCATGGAGGTTTGCAAGACCGCAGGCCAGGGAATTTTCTTTCTTCTCCCACGTGCACAAAGCCTACTCCCGGCTAGATTTTTTTGTTCTGGGCAGGGCGCACATCCCGAGGGTGGAGGGGACGGAGTATTCGGCCATAGCTGTTTCGGACCACGCCCCGCACTGGGTGGAAATGGGGCTGGGAGAGGAGAGGGACCAACGCCTGCTGTGGCGGCTGGATGTGGGACTGCTGGCAGATGAGGTGGTGTGTGGGAAGGTGAGGGGGTGTATCGAAAGGTACTTGGAGGCCAACGACAACGGGGAGGTGCAAGTGGGGGTGGTATGGGAGGCGTTGAAGGCGGTGATCAGGGGAGAGCTAATCTCCATCAGGGCTCATAGGGAGAAGACAGAGGGCATGGAAAGGGAGAGGTTAGTGGGGGAGATTTTGAGAGTGGACAGGAGATACGCAGAGGCCCCGGAGGAAAGATTACTTGGGGAAAGACGATGGGTCCAGACGGAGTTTGACCTGTTGACCATAGGGAAGGCAGAGGCACAGTGGAGGAAGGCGCAGGGGGCGACCTATGAGTATGGGGAAAAGGCTAGTTGGATGCTGGCACACCAGTTCCGTAAGAGGACGGCAGCGAGGGAAATAGGGGGAATCAAAGATGGAAGGGGAGCCACGGTTCGGAGTGCGACGAAAATAAACGAGGTATTCAAGGCCTTCTATGAAGAGCTGTACAGATCCCAGCCCCCAGCGGGGAAAGAGGGGATGAGACGATTCCTAGACCAACTGGGATTCCCGAGGGTGGAGGAGCAGGAGGTGGCTGGTTTGGGGGCACCAATTGGGTTGGAGGAGCTGAGCAAGGGTTTGGGGAGCATGCAGGCGGGGAAGGCCCCGGGACCGGACGGGTTCCCTGTGGAGTTCTACAGAAAGTATGTAGACCTGTTGGCCCCGCTACTAGTGAGGACCTTTAACGAGGCAAGAGAGGAGGGGACCCTGCCCCCGACAATGTCGGAAGCGACAATTTCTTTGATCCTAAAGCGGGACAAGGACCCACTGCAATGTGGATCGTACAGGCCGATCTCGCTCCTCAATGTGGACGCCAAGTTGTAGGCAAAAGTGCTGACCACGAGGATTGAGGACTGTGTCCCGGGGGGTGATCCATGAGGACCAGACGGGATTCGTAAAGGGCAGGCAATTAAACACTAATGTGCGGCGGCTCCTAAACATGATACTGATGCCATCGGAGGAGGGAGAGGCGGAGATAGTGGCAGCTATGGACGCGGAAAAGGCCTTTGACCGAGTAGAGTGTGAGTACCTCTGGGAGGTGCTGCGTAGGTTTGGGTTCGGGGGAGGGTTTATCAGCCGGAGTACTTTCGGCTGTACCGAGGAACGAGGCAGGGGTACCCCCTGTCCCCCCCTGTTGTTTGCATTGGCGATCAAACCCTTGGCCATGTCATTGAGGGAGTCTAATAAATGGAGTGGAGTGGTCCGAGGGGGAGAAGAGCATCGGATGTCGCTATATGCGGACGACCTGTTGCTGTACGTGGCGGATCCAATGGAGGGGATGGTGGAGGTCATGCAGATTCTAAGGGAGCTTGGGGAGTTTTCGGGCTATAAGCTCAATGTAGGGAAGAGTGAGCTCTTTGTATTACAGGCAGGGGACCAAGAAAGAGGGATAGGGGACCTACTGCTGAGGAGGGCGGTGGAGAGTTTTCGGTATCTGGGGATCCAAATAGCCAGGACTTGGGGGACCCTACATAAACTGAATCTGGCGAGGTTGGTGGACCAAATGGAGGAGGACTTCAAAAGATGGGACATGTTACCGCTCTCGCTGGCGGGTAGAGTGCAGTCGGTCAAAATGGTGGTCCTTCCGAGGTTTCTGTTTGTGTTTCAGTGCCTTCCCATCGTGATCACCAAAGGCTTTTTTAAGAGAGTAGGTAGGAGTATTATGGGTTTTGTGTGGGCGAATAAGACCCCGAGGGTAAGGAGAGGGTTCCTGGAACGGAGTAGGGACCGAGGAGGGTTGGTGCTGCCAAACCTAGGGAGCTACTACTGGGCAGCAAATGTGGCAATGATCGCAGCAGGTGGGAGAGCGTGGTGATCCGCGTGTATCAGGATTGGAGTGCGGAGGTGGCGAGAAGGAGGGCGAGTTTCAATCGGGCCAAGGCGGTGCTCCACAAGAGGAAAGTGAAGTTCGGAATGTTGCAGCCGGCAAGACTGGGTTACACACCAGGGTAAACACCACTACTTTTTAGACGGCAGAAGAGGCGTGGGCATTTATTGAAGAGGAGAAGTTGGACTAGATTGGAGAAAGAGTGTTTGAAATGAAGTAGTGAGGTGGTGGCAAGGGACTGTGAATCAGATGGGGGAGAGAAAAAAAATTTCCCCTCGAAGGGGGGGGGGGGGGGGGGCGGACACACGAAGAAATGTGGGCGCCGGTAGGGAAGGGGGAAGGAGAGAGGGAGCTGCGCCATCGGGTGGGGCCGAGAGGGAAGCGTGGGCTTTGTTCCCGCGCTATGGAAATTGTGGCGGGAAAAGAGGGCGCAGGAAGGAGGGGGCCTCACATAATGGGAGGCTAAGGATAAACGGGGGAAGCCGGGGTCAGCCAGAGTTTGCTGACTTCCGGAAGCAATATGGGAGGAGCAGCTAAGCTAGAGAGGGATCTAGCGCGGGGGGGCGGTTTAACTGGGTTGCTGCTGCTAAGGGGAAGGGGGAGCTGTTGCGGGATGGGATGGTCGGGACAGGAGGGCGCCGTCGGGGGGATAAGCGGGTGCGTGGGAACCGGGTGAGGAGCTGGTCTAAAAAAGGGGATGGTTAGCCGACGAGGGGGGGGGGGTAAAGAGCTCCCCAACCCGGTTGATCACGTGGAACGTGAGAGGGTTGAATGGGCCGATTAAGAGGGCAAGGGTACTTGCGCACCTAAAGAAGCTAAAGGCAGACGTGGTCATGCTTCAGGAGACGCACCTGAAACTGGCGGATCAGGTCAGATTAAGAAAAGAATGGGTGGGACAGGTATACCACTCAGGCTTGGATGCGAAAAATAGAGGGGTGGCAATACTGGTGGGGAAACGGGTATTGTTTGAGGCGAAGACCATAGTGGCGGACCGTGGGGGTAGATACGTGAGGGTGAGTGGCAGATTGCAAGGTGAGGCGGTGGTGCTGGTGAATGGATATGCCCCGAACTGGGATGACGCAAACTTTATGAAGCGTATGTTGGGGCGCATCCCGGACCTGGAGATGGGAAAGTTGGTAATGGGGGGGGGGGGGGGGGGGGGGGAAACTTCAACACGGTACTGGACCCAGGGCTGGACCGGTCCAGATCTAGGACCGGGAGGAGGCTGGCAGCGGCCAAGGTGCTTAAGGGCTTTATGGAGCAGATGGGAGGAGTGAATCCCTGGAGATTTACTAGGCCAAGGAGTAAAGAGTTTTCCTTCTTCTCCCCTGTCCACAAAGTGTACTCCCGGATAGACTTCTTTGTCCTGGGAAGGGCGCTGATCCCGAAGGTGGCAGGAACGGAGTATTCGGCTATAGCCACTTCAGATCATGCCCCACATTGGGTAGATCTGGAAGTAGGAGAGGAAAAGGAACAGCGCCCACTCTGGAGATTAGATATGGGACTGTTGGCTGACGAGGGGGTATGTGTAAGGGTGAGGGGATGTATTGAAAGGTACCTTGAGATTAATGATGACGGAGAGGTCCAGGTGGGAGTGGTCTGGGAGGCGCTGAAGGCGGTGGTTAGAGGGGAACTGATCTCCATAAGGGCCCATAAGGGGAAACAAGAGGGTAAAGAAAGGGAGAGATTGTTGAGGGAGATTTTGAGGGTAGATAGGCAATATGCGGAGTCTCCAGATGAAGGGCTATACAGGGAAAGACGAAGATTGCACACGGACTTTGACTTGTTGACCATGGGTAAGGCGGAGGCACAATGGAGGAAGGCACAGGGAGTGCAGTATGAATATGGAGAGAAGGCGAGCCGGCTGCTGGCCCGGCAACTTAGGAAGAGGGGGGCGGCGAGAGAGATCGGAGGGGTTAGGGACGAGGAGGGAAAGATGGAACGGGGAGCGGTGAGGGTGAACGGGGTGTTTAAGGTATTTTACGAGAGGCTATATAAGGCTCAACCCCCGGAAGGGAAAGAGGGAATGATGCGTTTCCTAGACCAGCTGGAGTTCCCGAAGGTTGAGGAACAGGAGATGACAGGACTGGGAGCGCAGATTGAGGTGGAGGAGGTGGTAAAAGGAATTGGGAACATGCAGGCAGGGAAGGCCCCAGGACCGGATGGGTTCCCGGTGGAGTTCTATAGGAAATACGTGGACCTGCTGGCCCCACTTCTGACGAGAACGTTTAATGAGGCTAGGGAAAGGGGGACACTACCCCCGACGATGTCGGAGGCGACGATATCGCTGATCTTGAAAAGAGACAAAGATCCGCTGCAGTGCGGGTCATACAGGCCTATGTCCCTCTTGAAGGTAGATGCCAAGCTTTTGGCCAAGGTGATGGCGACGAGGATAGTGGACTGTGTCCCGGGGGTGGTGCGTGATGATCAAACGGGGTTTGTTAAAGGGAGACAATTGAATGCTAATATACGGAGGTCGCTGGGGGTGATGATGATGCCCCCACCGGAGTGGGAGGCGGAGATAGTGGTGGCGATGGATGCAGAGCAAGCATTTGATAGAGTGGAGTGGGGCTACCTGTGGGAAGTACTGAGGAGATTTGGAGAGGGGTTCATTAGATGGGTTCAGCTCCTATAACGATCGGACCACTTCCGACTATATAGGGGTACAAGACAGGGATGTCCCCTGTCCCTGTTACTGTTTGCGTTGGCAATTGAGCCACTGGCCATAGCGCTGAGGGGCTCTAGGAAGTGGAGGGAGGTACTTAGAGGAGGAGAAGAGCATCGGGTGTCATTATACGCGGATGATTTGTTGTTGTATGTCGCGGACCCAGTGGAGGGGATGCCTGAGATAATGCAGACAGGGAGTTTGGAGAATTTTCAGGATATAAATTGAATATGGGGAAGAGTGAACTGTTTGTGATGCACCCCGGGGAACAGGGCAGGGGAATAGATGATTTACCGTTGAGGAGGGTAACAATGGATTTCTGGTATTTAGGGATCCAGGTGGCCAGGAACTGGGGAACCTTGCATAAGCTTAACTTGGCACGACTGGTAGAGCAGATGGAAGAGGACTTTAGGAGGTGGGACATGGCTCCCCTGTCATTGGTGGGCAGGGTGCAGGCAGTTAAAATGGTGGTCCTTCCGAGGTTTCTTTTTGTGCTCCAGTGCCTCCCTGTACTGATTACAAAGGCCTTTTTTAAGAAGGTGGACAAGAGTATTATGAGTGTTGTGTGGGCTGGAAAGACCCCAAGAGTAAAGAGGGGGTTCCTGCAGCGCAGTAGGGACAGAGGGGGACTGGCACTGCCGAGTCTAAGTGATTATTATTGGGCCGCCAAAATGTCAATGATATGTAAGTGGATGAGGGAAGGGGAAGGAGCGGCGTGGAAAAGACTGGAGATGGCGTCCTGTAGGGGAACTAGCCTAAAAGCACTGGCGACGGCGCCTTTACCGTTCTCCCCGAAAAAATACACCACAAACCCAGTGGTGGTGGCAACTCTGAAAATTTGGGGGCAGTGGAGACGACATAAGGGAGTGACGGGTGCCTCAGTGTGGTCCCCGATAAGGACCAACCATAGGTTCGTCCCGGGAAAAATAGATGGGGGATTTAAATCTTGGCAGCGAACAGGAATTGCGAAATTGAAGGACTTGTTCTTAGACGGGACGTTCGCGCGTCTGGGAGCACTGACAGAAAAATATGGGTTGCCACCTGGGAATGCATTTTGCTATATGCAAGTGAGGGCATTTGTGAGGCCACAGGTGAGGGAATTTCCGCAGCTCCCGGTGCAAGAGATCCAGGACAGAGTGAGTTTGGGGGCATGGGTGGGTGATGGTAGGGTGTCAGATATATATAGGGAAATGAGAGACGAGGGGGAGACGATGGTAGAGGAGCTGAAGGGGAAATGGGAGGAGGAGCTGGGGGAAGAGATTGAGATGGGGCTGTGGGCAGATGCCCTAAGTAGGGTAAACTCTTCGTCCTCGTGTGCCAGGCTCAGCCTGATACAATTCAAGGTTCTACACAGGGTGCATATGACTGGAGCAAGGCTGAGTAGATTTTCTGGAGTGGAGGATAGGTGCGGGAGATGCGCGGGAAGCCCGGCGAACCACACCCACATGTTTTGGTCATGTCCGGTATTGCATGGGTTCTGGGTGGGTGTGGCAAAAGTGATTTCAAAGGTGGTGGGGGTCCGGGTCGAACCAGGCTGGGGGTTGGCTATATTTGGGGTTGCAGATGAGCCGCGAGTGCAGGAGGCGAGAGAGGCCGATGTTTTGGCCTTTGCGTCCCTAGTAGCCCGGCGAAGGATTCTACTTATGTGGAAAGAAGCTAAACCCCCGGGCGTGGAGGCCTGGATAAACGTCATGGCAGGGTTCATAAAATTGGAGCAGATAAAGTATGGTAAGAGGTTCGGCTCAAGGGTTCACCAGGCGGTGGCAACCGTTCCTCGACTATCTCGCAGAGTGATAAGGGAAAATAGGAAAGGTAGCAGCAGCAACCCAGGGGGGAGGGGGGGGGGGACTCATTTGGGTCCTCGGGGGTTTTATGTGTGTGGTTATATATTAGTTATTTATATTAGATTTTACGAAGTTACTATTTTAGTTACTATTTCTGTTGTTTCTTATTTTGTTGTTGGCAGTTGCCGTTAATTAGCATATTTATTTAAAAAACGATCAATGTATATATTATTACAAAGTTGTAAAATGGGAAAATGTTGTTTTTGTTTGATCGAAAAACTTTAATAAAATATATATATTTTTTAAATTAAAAAATGTGGCGATGATCCGCAAGTGGGTTATGGAGGGAGAGGGGGCGGCATGGAAGAGGATGGAGAGGGCGTACTGTAAAGGAACGAGCCTGGGGGCGTTGGTGACGGCACCGCTGCCGTTCTCGCCGTCAAAGTATGCCACGAGCCCGGTGGTGGCGGCAACGTTAAGGATCTGGGGCCAGTGGAGGCGGCACAGGGGTGCAGTGGGAGCCTCGGTGTGGTCCCCGATCAGGGGTAACCACCGGTTTGTCCCAGGGAAGATGGACGGGGGGTTCCAGAGCTGGCATCGGGCGGGGATTAGAAGAATGGGGGACCTGTTCATTGACGGGACATTTGCGAGCCTAGGGGCACTGGAGGAGAAGTTTGAGTTACCCCCGGGAAATGCCTTTAGATATATGCAGGTGAGGGCTTTTGTGAGGCGACAGGTCAGGGAATTCCTGTTGCTCCCGGCACAAGAAATTCAAGACAGGGTGACAAAGTCTGCAAAAAAACCAGACAGGCCACCTGGCATCACTCTTTCTAATAGTCGTCTATACAGGGAAGGGTAGGGGGTTTTAGTTGAGACGGGCAGCATGATCAGTGCAGGCTTGGAGGGCTGAAGGGCCTGTTCCTGTGCTGTAATTTCCTTTGTTCTTTGTCCACCCAGTTCCCCCCCCTCCCAGATTGCCCGCGTCCAGTAGTTCCTCTAACATTGTGACTCGGAGTCCGCAGGTATGTTGTCATCTCCTTGCAGAGGAAGTACTTTACCTGTAGGTGTCGCAGTTCGTTCCCGTTGGGTAGTTGTAGTTTTTCTGTCAGTTCTTCTAAGGTCGCTAGCCTGGCCTCTGTATAGAAGTTCCTAACAGTCAGCGTCCCCCTGTCCTGTCTCCACCTCTTAAAGATGGCGTCTAGCATGGCAGCCGCAAATGTGTGGTTGCAGCAGATGGGGGCCACAGTGGACATTTCAGTTAGGCCGAAGTGCTGTCTCATTTGATTCCAGGTTTGGAGTGTGGCTATCACCACAGGGCTTGTTGAGTGTTTGGCTGGCAGGGATGGGAGTGCTGCCTTGGTGAGGGCTTGGAGGGTCATCCCTGTACAGATGTTCTCTTCCATCCTCACCCATTTCATTTCTGGTCTTTCACCCATCCCCTCACACTCTTTCTGCAGTGGCTGCCCAGTGGTAGTATTGTAGGTTTGGGAGGGCCAGACTCCCCCATGATTCTTTTTCTGTGAAGGACCTTTTTTGGGGATCCTTGGGTTCTTCCGCCCCCACACACTAATGCCATAATCATTTTGTCAACCGAGTTAAAGAAAGCCTTGGGATGTAGATTGGTGTGGATCTGAAGAGGAACCTGGGCAGCATGTTCATCTTGATCGCCTGCACCATCCCCACTAGGGAGAGCAGGAGTGTGTCCCCGCACTGATGTTCTTTCCAACTTAAAGCGCCTCCTCAACTAGTTCCACACCCTGGCCGTCGATTGCATGACTGGGCTCCCTGAATATTTCCCCAGAGTTAGCAGTAACGGGGCCGTCGCCATGGCCCTCAGACTGGATCCCCTGCAGGACACCTCTCCCAATTTAACCCACTCCACCACACCACCATCACCCCACCTTCTCTACATTCGCTGTCCAGTAATACTGCAGCAGGTTCGAGAGTGCCAATCTTCTTTTCTGTGTCTGCCTCTGAAACCAAGCCCTCTTCATCCTCAATGCCTTCCCCGCCCATATAAACTCCGAGATCAGTGCCTCCACCCTCTGGAAAAAGGCCTTGGGGAGAAAGATTGGGAAAAAAACGACAGGAACCTAGGCAGCACATTCATCTTCACCACCTGCATGTTAAGGAATGGGTTAAGAAACATTCCAATTAGATGTCTCATTGATCCAATAATTGGCACTGATATGCAAAGAGACTACAGGTGGCTTTGGGAGCATGTGATATGATGATAGTGATTGGCGTTGAGTGTGTTCAAAGGAAAAAAGTAAAGGTGTTTGAGAAAAGGAGCAGAACAGTTAGCTTGCATGTGTTTTTGAGTTTCTTGTAATTTTGTTTTCAACAAGTTATTTTTTTCTCCAAGGAAGGGGAGACTGTTAAGGAATGGGTTAAGAAACATTCCTTAACAGTCTCCCCTTCCTTGGAGAAAAAAAATAATTTGGTGAAAACAAAATTACGAGAAACTTAAAAACACAGGCACTGCACCCTCCTTGCCAGTGCCAAGTGCAACGTTTGCCACCTCTAAAATTCCCCTTAACGTCCTCCACTAACGCTTTCAATGTCCACCGGTGCTTCGTGGCCCAGTACCGTGTTACCTGAATCCCCAAATACTTAAATCTCTCTCTTGCTACCTTAAAACGGTATTACCCCTAAATTGGGCTCCTGTCCTGCCGCATTCACCAGAAACACCTCGCTCTTCCTAATGTTCAACTTATACCTGGAGAAGGCACCGAACCTCTCTAACAGGCCCATTATCCTGCCCATACTCTCCAGTGGGTCCGACACAAAGAACGACAGATCGTCTGCGTACAACAACACCTGGTGCTCCCTGCCAAAGGTTCAATCGCCAACACGCATGCAATGGTGACAGCGGGCACCTCTGTCTCATTCTCAAAGTCCCCTGAACTAATTTTGTTAGCATACACGCTTGCCACCCAGGATGCATACAAAAGATGCACCCACGTTACAATCGTCGGCCCAAACCCAGACCATCCCAAAATTTCAAACAAGTAGAATCATAGAATCCCTACAGTACAGAAAAAGGTCATTTGGCACATCAAGTCTACATCGACCCTTTGAAAGACCACCCTACCTAGGCCTAATGCCCCACCTTGTAACCTCACCCTAAGGAGCAATTTAGCATGTTCAACGCACCTAACCTGCACATCTTTGGACTGTGGGAGAAACTGGAACACCCGGAGATAACCCACGCAGACACGGAAGAGAGTGCAAACTCCATACCGACATTCACCAAAGGTGGGTATCAAACCCAGGTCCCTGGCGTTGTGAGGCAGTGGTAACTATTGCGCTACCATGCTGCCACAGGTACCTCCACTCCCAACACCCCGGTCAAAGGCCTTCTCTGAATCCATAAAAACGGAGTTATAACTACATTTAATAACCTCCTGCTGTTACTGGAAAGGGGCCTACCCTTCACACAACCTGTTTGATCCTCAGAGACCACCCCTGGCACACACCCGTCCATCCTACCCACCAACACCTTCGCTAATACTTTCAAGTCTGTATTCAAAAACGGGATGGGCCTGTATGACCCACACTCCAGTGGACCCTTCGGGATCAGTGTAATTGACACCTGTGTCAGCGTCTCTGGCAACTCCTCCTCTCCGCTGCCTCCCTAAACATCCCAGCAGGTGAGGGACCAACTCTGTCACAAACAGCTTATAAAGCTGTGTCGGAAAGCCGTTCCGCCCCGGGGCCTTCCCTGACTGCATCACCCTGAAATAATTATCACCTCCCTCAGCCCCAGCGGCTCCTCCAATGACTGCCTCTTCTCTTCCTCCAACTCAAGAATCATATCCCCCTCTTCTCGGGCTTGTACAACTTATCGGAATGCCCCTGAACACCTCGTTTATCCTCCCCGGCATCACCTCCCCATTCTCCTAGCCTGCTGCACACTCCTCCCGGTCTGCTTCGCAGTGACCCTGACCTACTTCACACTCACAGCTGGCCCCATTCACCTGTCTTCCCTGTTTTCACTGACCTGTATTGGCTCCAGGTCAAGTATGTCTTGATTTTAAGATTTTCATCCTTGTTTTCAAATTCCTCCAGAGCCTTAATCTCCTTCAACTCAGCCCTCTGAGATAATGTGTGCTCCTCTAACTCTGGCCTTTTATGCATTTCACATTATAATTGCTCTACTATTGGTGGCTATGCCTTCAGTTGCCTGAACCCCAAGCTCTGGAATTGCCTGCCTTATTACATTGCCTCTCTACCTCACTTTCCTCCTTTATGTCCAAAAATTTGGTCATTTGTCCTAGTATGTCTTTATGTAGCTTGATGTCATACTTTGTTTTGTAATGCCTCTGTTAAGCGCCTTGGGCCATTTTATTATGTTAAATGTGCAATATAAACATAGGTTGTTAGCATCTTTTTGAACTTGCCTTTATGATATCGGTGCTACCATCGAGGCGTAGCATTTTCTGCCCATCCCTAATTGCCCTTCAGGAAGTTGGTGGTGAATCGTTTCTTAAACTGTTGCAGTTCATGTGATTCTGACCACTTGGGTTGTAAATCTTCCGAGGTTTCCACGTTTCATTTTCAGTAACTCAGACTACAAGAATGACTCACAGGAACATTCGTTGGCCAGCCAGAATTGTGGATGTGGCAGTAACTGACTCACTTCACACTTGGAACTCCAAAGTATCCAGGACGATGTAACAAGAATGATTTTGCTTGTGTATGTGTGCTTTATAAATGCCAGCTTATGATTCTCTGCCCTGTTTCTTCAGTCAGTGAGAACACGAGCAGTGATGTACACACACTGCCTTGTAACTCCAGGAGTAAACCCAATTCCAGTTTATGTTGCTATACACAGGGCTGTGGCCCTGAGCATTAGTAATACTTAAATCCTGGGTTCGAAACTAATGTTCTTTTGATGTTTTATTTGCTGCTTTTGTCCTGCTTGCAATATGAGGGCGGCACGGTAGCATAAGTGCTTAGCTCTGTGGCTTCACAACGCCAGGGTCCCAGGTTCGATACCCCGCTGGGTCGCTGTCTGTGCGGAGTCTGCATGTTCTCCCCATGTCTGCGTGGGTTTCCTCTGGGTGCTCCGGTTTCTTCCCACAGTCCAAAGACGTGCAGGTTAGGTGGATTGACCATGATAAATTGCCCTTGGTGACCAAAAAGGTTAGGACGGGTTATTAGGTTATGGGGATAGAGTGGAAGTGAGGGCTTAAGTGGGTCAGTGCAGACTCGATGGGCCGAATGGCCTCCTTCTGCACTGTATGTTCAATGAGGGACAGGAGTTTTGGAATAATCTTATTCTTCTTCCTGTTGCCTCATTAGTGGATGACTCAAGCGATTTGTTACAATCAGCAACTTTACCACAATTAGAGAGAGAGTGACTGAAACAATTGAAACCATACTCCTGAGGGTTCATGGCCCATCTCTGCAGCCCAAAACATTTGGAAATCACAGCTGGGAACACATTTCATGCAGAGACCACCTCCAAAGGCAGCAGCATTTCATTACTCACCACACTCTTGGGAAACCTTATCAGTTAGGTTGCAATCTGTGGGCCAGTTTAAAATGAGATGGTGGCAGTATTTACATAGATTGGACAACACAGGACAGGCTGTACAGTTCCAATAGCCCTTTCTAGCGTTTAAACTGCACACTAACCTCCTCCCACCCGACTTCACCTAATGTATCCATGTATTCTTTCATTCCTTTCTCAGTATGTACTTATCTAACCTTCCCTTAGTGTATACGTGTTGTGATGTGTCGTGGAGGATTCTTTATTTACTCTTAACACTCCAGAAAGTATTGAAAACCAACTCCTGAATCTACACTGTCCAGTTCAGAAGTGATTTGGGTGGTTGTCCTTCCCCTTTGTTAGTGAACGCCCCACAGTTAAAAGAAATGGACAATTTTCTGGTCTGATTGTCCATTAATGCTGTTTGCTTTTTAAAAAAAGGCTCCACTGGAACTCCCTAGATCATCGTGTGTAGGTTTCTGTTGTACCTATAAATTCAGAAATATTTGACAGCAGGCATTTACCATTTTATAAAAATGTGTGAGGATGTTCAATGCTGCAGTGTTCCATTTGACTTTCAAGGAGGTTGTCACTATTTTGGAGAGGGAGGGAGCCATTTTTGTGCAGGAACAGGGCAGATATGGTTGGTTAGCATATTGTGTTGAGGAGTGAGCATATACAAAGTCACACTCGGTGGCTTTCAATGAAATACTGTCCTGTTATCTTGCGAGAGATGCCCTGGGTCAGTTTCCAGTCTGTTCAGAGTTCATAGAATCATAAAACCCCCTACGGTACAGAAAGAGGCCATTCGGCCCATCGAGTCTGCACCGACCGTTAGAACGACCACCCTACCTAGGCCCCATCCCCTGCCCTATAACCTCACCCTAAAGGGCAATTTAGCTTCTCCAATCCACCTAATATGCACATATTTGGACTGTGGGAGGAAACCAGAGCACCCGGAGGAAACCCACGCAGACATGGGGGAATGTGCAAACTCCACACAGTCACCCGAGGTTGGAATCGAACCTGGGTCCCTGGCGCTGTGAGGTAGCAGTGCTAACCACTGTGCCGCAGAGTTAACTCGGTTCATAGAAACAGGAGTCACCATTTAGTCCCATTAGCCTGTTCACGACTGATGTGCAACCTAACTCAATATTCCTGCCTTAATCTCTGCTTTAGAAGTAACAATTGATCAGCACCAGTTACCATTTGCGGAAGAGTTCTAAACTTTTACCACCCTTTCTTTATTGAAGTGCTTCCTAATTTCACTACTGAAAGGCCTAGTTCAACTTTAAGACGCTGACTCAAGTACTAAACTCAGCAACCAGCAGAAAATGTTTATATTTTAAAATCTACTCCAATTGCTCCCCTCAGAGCAATTCCAGGGAACACAATCCTATTTTGTATAATGTCTCCTTTTAATTAACCCATGGAGTCCAGATGCTATTCTGGTTAATCTACACGGCACTCTCCAAGGCCTGTTTAACCTTCCGAAGGTATGGTGCCTTATTCCATACCTTTATACCAATTATTCCAGGTCTTGTCTAACCAGTCTGAAGCATAACCTCTACTACCTTGTATTTTAGTCCTCTGAAATCAACGTCAGAATTCCATTTGCCTTTTGTTGATTATTTTCTGCAACTGTTTGTGTACCTCGACCGCAAAGTGTCTTTAGTCCTTCAAGGTTTTTAGCTTTTCAATATTTAGAAAGGACCCTGTTATGTTCGATTTAGCTCCAAAGTGGATGACCTTGCATTTGCTTACATTGAAATCCATTTGTCACAGTTTTCGTCATTCAATTAACCTATCAATATCTCGTAATTTTATGCATCTGTCTACACTGCCTCCTAAGTAAGTATATTACAGTGCCTCATATTTTTGTGTTATCAGCAAATTTGGATATTTGGCTTTCTATCCCACCATCATGGAAAGTTGGAGGTCCAGCAGGGAATTAAGAAGGCAAATGATGTGTTGGTCTTTATTACAAAGGAATTGGTGTAAAAGAGTTTTTTTTTAAATCTACACTTGTACAGGGCGTTGGTGAGATGACATTTTGGAGTGCTGTGCAGTTTTGATTTCCCTAAGGGAGAATATACTTACCTAGGAGGCAGTGCAGTGAAGATTCACTAGATTGGTCCCTCGGATGAGAGGGTTATCCTTTAATGAGAGGCTGAGTAAATTGAGCCATACTCTCTACAGTTCCGAACAATGAGAGGTGGTTTCATTGAATGAGGCTTAAAGGGTGGACAGAGTGGTCACTTCCCTTGGCTGAGGAATCTATTATATGGGAACACAATCTCAGGCTAGGTGTCAATTATTTAGGTCGTGAAAGGGTAGATGGAGAGAAACTATCCCATTGGTGGAAGGATCAAGAATCAAAGAATACAGATTTAAGGTAATTGGCAAAATAAGCATTGGCAAATTGAGGAAAAAGCTTTTCACACAGCGAGTAGTTAAGATCTGGAATGCACTGTCTGAGAGTGTGGTGGAGGCAGGTCAATCAAGGCATTCAAGAGGGAATTGGATTATTATCTGAAAAGGAAGAATGTGCAGGGTAATGGGGAAAAGGAGGGGGGAGTGGCACTAAGTCAATTGCTCTTTTAGACAGCCAGCACAGACCAACAGGCCGATGGCCTCCTTCTGTGTTGTAACTGTCTATGATAATGAAGTTTAGTGCATAATTTACTAAGTTATGCTAAAGATATGAGATACTTGTTAACAGAGGAAAATAAGTATATCACCTAATGGTTTATTATATGGCTTGTTTGTTTTTCAATTTATTTAGGTACGAGCCTGTGGGACATACCATCTCAGTCCATCTTTACTTCTACGATGACCGATTCCAAGGTTATTTAGTGATGCAACAAGTTAAAAATGTGACTTCAGGCCAGAAGGAGACTCTGGAGAGCTGGGTGGTACCTCGTTCCATGCTGCGCCTGCCAAATATTGGCCCAACACTCGACCGACTCCAGAACCTGGAGGTAACCAGGCCTGGCCTGCACTGCCATGGGACTGAATCAAGACACTTTGTGTGAATTTGTGCTCTCGAGTTCAGGGTAGTTGCTGCTTGGGAATGGAAAACTTACTGTTCCCAACGCCCAGTGCCAGTGTTGAGGATCCATTGTTGATACTGTTGTGTTTCACAACAGCATGGTTGGAGTAAGCATATTAGTGATAGAGTATACACAACAATCTTTATTCATATACAGCATGAGTGATCAACCTACGCTGTATGCAGTTTTTTTTGGTATTTCTATCTTTCGACCCCTCCAACAAATAATGCAAACCATGCTCCTTTATACACTGGACTTTGTCTATAGCAAAGGTACATGTCACAGATATAACTTCATGATGATTCTGTCTCTGAATCGTTGGAAAGCAATCTCTTTGCATAAACAATACTTCTCCAGTTACAGCCTAGCCTGTGAGCCCCAAAATATCATGTGTTTTCTTGCTTTCTGTTGATTAATGAATCCAAAATCCATGTTAATATATTGCCCCCAATCCCAATAGCTCCAAATTTTGTAATTACCTATAATGACACATTGAATGCTTTTTGACATTCCAAATACATCATACCTACTGGTTTCCCTTATCACGTCCAGCAGTTAGTTCCTCAGGGAAAAAACAAATTTCGCAAGCACAATTTCCCTTTCATAGATCCCTATAGACTATGCCCCATTGTATTATGATTTCCAAAGTGCTCTGTTGCCAAGCTCCTAATACTAGCATTTACCCTATTGGTATCAGCCTGTTTATTTTTCCTGCTGAACAGTAGGGTGACATTGCCTCTTTTCGATCTATAACTACTGACCTGGAGCCTAGGAAATTCTTGAATATCAAAATGAACGCACCCACTAGCTCTGCGGCCACTAATTTCTCCATTATATTTTCTTTTTGAATATTGAATACTTTATGTTTTCACAGTCATTAGACTCTTGGTTCCCCACACTTTTCGATGTGCTCTTTTTATTTCCTACTGGGAAGAATGACGCGGAGGCCTGAATCTTCAAAGGAGCGGAACTCCCCATTGGATTGCAGCTCCGCCCCTACTTGTCTTTACCACGCCTGAACTTTACATTTCTGGTCAGGATTTCTGATCCCAGCTTCTTCAGAAGTATAAAGTATGCCTTCAATGGACCAGCTTCCTCATAGTACTGGATTGTTGGGGCAGACAATTCATTCCCCTTTTGTCAGCAGTTACTGATTCAGAAATGGAGGGAAACAGAAAGCCGGAAAATACAGGCCAGTTAGCTTAGTCTGTCATCAGAAAAATGTTAGAAACTTTTATTAAAGCCATGACAGTACGGCGCTTAAATTCAAGACAATCGGGCAGAATCAATGTGGTTTTTTGAAATGAAATCATGTTCAACTAACTCATTAATATTCTTTGAAGAACTAATATGTGCTGTGGATAAAGGGGAACCTATGGTTCTTCCGGTCGCGGCTATGAAGGAGCAAGTCACACATTTGGTGGCTCCAGCTCGGGTCGGACTTTTGGACCTTTTCCCCCTATTTTTTACTGGCCTTGATTTGAAAAATCGATGACGAGAGGCAATTGGGTACTGGATTCCCACATCGGTGCATGGAGAGGAGGACTAGAAGTGCTCGCAAAGGCAGAAACAGACGGACAGAGAAGGCTTGGGCTGAAGATGCAGGGGGAGAAAGCACGGCTTGTCGACCCAGCGGTCAACGGAGCAGCTGATGCAATTTATCCAGGAGGGCTTCGCCAAGCAGAAGCGGGGACTGCTTGGACCCGGTTAAAGAGTCAATTGCGCAGCTGGAGCTTAGACTGGATGCCCAAGATCGGGCGATCCAGAAAGTAGAGATGGCGCTGGCTGACCAAGAGGAACACCAAACTGCGGTGGAGCGGGAGGTGGGGATGCTGAGAGACCAGCAGAAAAGGCTCCTGGAGAAGGTGGAGGGCCTAAAGAACAGGTCCCGTCGGCAGAACTTGAGAATCGTTGGGCTCCCGGAGGGGTCCGAAGGAGCAGACATTGGGGCATACATGGCGGACATGTTCGAGAAGCTGCTGGGGGATGGGTCATTCTCCCGACCCTTGGAGGTAGACAGGGCTCACGGAGTGCTCGCAGGAAGCCGCGAATGGGAGACACACACCCCCCCCCCCCCCCCCCCCCCCCCCCCCGGAGGGCAATGGTGGTGAGATTCCACAGATATTTGGATAAGGAGCGTATTTTACAGTCGACCAAGCAAACACGGAGCTGCAAATGGAAGAACAGTATCCTGCGGATCTACCAGGACCTGAGTGCGGAGGTGGCCAGGAGAAGAGCAGGGTTTAACCAGATCAGATCGACCCTTTTCAAGAAAAAGGTGAAGTTTGGACTGCTGTATCCGGCCCGTCTCTGGGTTACGTACGAGGAGCAACATTTTTATTTCGAGTCACCTGAGGAAGCGCTGGACTTCGTGAAAAGGAAAGGACTGGTGGCGGACTGAAAACTTTTGAACTTTGCTGCAATGTTCGTGTTTAAAAAAGTTTCTCGTTTTTTTTTGTTTTGTGGACGCTATTTGTAATGCCTTCTCTACTAATTTGGGGCCAATTGCAGAGCTGAGTGAGTTCAAGTTTACATTTGCACTGTTGGGGGATGGAGGTGTTTGTTCAGATGCTGGATCTCTTGCTTGATCTTTTCTTTGTTTAGCGGGGAGTTTTTTCTGTCGGGCAATTGTATTGGGATTGTTTGTCATTTGAATATGTGTGTATGAGCAGGGTGGAATGTGGTGAGGCAACAATAGGTGGGAGAATGCCTGGTGCCAAGGGTGGGGGCAACCAAGCTAGCTGGGCGGGCTAGCTCACGGAAGCGTAGTGGGGGGTGAACCGATGCTAGGCTTATCAAAGGGGTCGATTTACATTGTGCTGTTACTGTGGGGGCGGGAAATGTCCTGCTGACGAGGGAGGGACTGTTGCTGAGGGACAGAGGCGGTAGAGGGCGGAGGCTGCCAGGGGACTGGCCGGTGGAAGCGCGGGCTGGAGACTGGCCCAAGAAAGGTGATGGCTGATCGGCGAAGGGGAGGATGGGGGGGGCGCGATGAGCCCCCAATTAGGCTGATCGCCTGGAATGTTCGAGGGCTACTTGGGCCGATCAAGAGGGCACGCGTGTTCGCGCTTTTGGGAGGACTGAAGGCGGACATGGTAATGCTGCAGGAGACGCACCTTAGAGTAGCTGATCAGATTAGATTAAGGAAAGGTTGGGTTGGACAGGTTTTTCACTCGTGACTGGACTCGAAGACTAGAGGGGTCGTGATCCTGATCAACAAGCGGGTGGTATTTGAGGCGGGAAGAATAGTTTTGGATGTGGGAGGCCGGTACATCATGGTCAGTGGTAAATTGGAGGGGTGCCAAATTGGGACGATGTGGAGTTTATAAAGAGAATGCTGGGGAAGATACCGGACCTGGATTCTCATAAGTTGGTCATGGGAGGGGACTTCAACACAGTTTGGACTGGTCAAGCTCGAAAACGGGCAGGGTGCCAGCAATGGCAAAGGATCTAAAAGGGTTCATGGAGTGGGGGGGGGCGGGGAGATCCATGGAGATTTGGGCAGCTGAGAGTGAAGGAGTTCTCCTTTTACTCACACTTGCATAAAGTGTACTCCCGGATTGATTTCTTTATTCTGAGCAGGACCTTACTGACGGGGGTGGTGGACACTGGGTACTCGGCGATTACAATCTCAGACCATGCTCCGCACTGGGTTGACCTGCAGGTTAGTAAAGACAGTAACCAGCGCCCGCACTGGAGGTTAGGTGTTGTCTTCTAGCTGATGAAGAGGTGTGAAGGCGGCTGAGGAAACTTATTCAGAACTACCTGGAAGTACACGACACGGGGGGAGTTTCGGCAGCGGTGGTCTGGGAAGCATTGAAGGCGGTGCTTAGAGGGGAGCTGATCTCAATAATGGGCCCAAAGGGAGAAGGTGGACAGGGCAGAGACGGACCGACTGGTAAAGGAGGTACTGCAGGTCGACTGGAGGTACGCGGAGACCCCAGAGGCAGGACTTTTAAGGGAACGGCGGAGGCTACAGGTGGAGTTCGGCTTGTTAACCACAGGGAGGCGGTGGAGCAGCTGAGAAAGGTGAGGGGGGCGATTTATGAGCATGGAGAGAAGGCCAGCAGAATGTTTGCACAGCAGCTTCGAAAGAATGAGGCAGCCAGGGAGATAGGGAAAGTAAAGGATGGAGATGGGAACCTGGTTGGAGACTCAGCAGGGGTGAATAAGGCGTTTAAGGACTCTTAAGAATAAGGCTCTATGGGTCGGAACCCCCAACAGGGCCGAAGGGGATGAGTGTCTTCCTAGGGGGGCTAAATTTCCCGAAGGTGGACGGGGAGCTGGTAGAAGGGCTGGAGAGCCCCGATTGGGATGGAAGAGATAGTGGAGGGTCTGAAGGCCATGCAGTCGGGTAAAGCCCCGGGGCCGGACGGGTACCCAGTGGAGTTCTATAAAAAGTTCTCTGGGATATTGGGGCTGTTGTTGATGAGGATGTTCAATGAGGCAAGGGCGAGAGGGGTGCTTCACCCGGCAATGTCACAGGCCACGATTTCGCTTATCTTGAAGCAGGACAAGAACCCGGAGCTGTGTGGGTCCTACAGGCCGATATACCTATTGAATGTGGACGCCAAACTGCTGGCCAAAATTTTGCCCTCACGGATTGAGGATTGTGTTCGGAACGTTATTGGGGAGGACCAGACGGGGTTTGTTAAGGGAAGGCAGTTGGTGGCCAATGTAAGAAGGCAATTGGGGGAGCTGCCGTTTTAGAGTGGTAGGGGGAAGCTTTAGGTATCTAGCCATCCAAGTGGCGCGGGAATGGGAACGGCTACATAAGCTAAATCTGGCCCGACTAGTAGACCAAATGAAGGACGATTTTCGGAGGTGGGGCGCGCACCCGCCGTAACTAACCGGGAGGGTGCAGACGGTGAAGGTGACGGTCCTCCCAAGATTCCTGTTTGTGTTCCATTGTCTCCCCATCTTTATTCTGCGGTCCTTTTTTAAATGGGTCAACAAAGTGATCACTGGCTTTGTATGGGCGGGCAGGACCCCGCGAGTAAGGACGGGGATGCTTGAGCGGAGCCAGGGAGAGGGCGGGCTGGCGCTACCAAACTTCAGTAACTACTATTGGGCGGCGAAGATAGCCATGATCAGGAAGTGGGTGGTGGGGGAGGGTCGGCATGGGAGCGTATGGAGGCGGCTTCATGTAAGGGCACCAGCTTAGGGGCGTTGATAACAGCGCTTCTGCCGTTCCTGCCGGCACGGTACCAGCCCCGTGGTCGTGGTGGCCCTTAGAGTCTGGGCGCAATGGAGGAGGCATGTGGGAGCTGAGGGAGCATCGGTTTGGTCTCCCAATTTGTAATAATCACCGGTTTGCCCCGGGAAGGATGGACGGGGGTGGGGGGCTCCAGAGATGGCAGAGAGCAGGGATTGAGAGGATGGGGGTTATGTTTATGGAGGGAGATTTCCTAGCTTGAGGGAGCTGGAGGAGAAATTTGGATTGGCGAGGGGAAACTAATTCAGATACCTGCAGGTGCAGGACTTCCTATGCAGGCAGGTTTCAACCTTCCCGCTCCTACCACCAAGGGGGATACAGGATAGGAGAGTTTCCAGAGGGTGGGTGGGAGAAGGGAGGGTCTCTGCCATTTACAAGGAACTCATGGGGTCAGAGGAGACGCAGACTGGGAAGCTGAAGCGCAAGTGGGAATAGGAGTTGGGAGGAGAGATAGAAGAGGATCTATGGGTGGACGCGTTGAGTAGAGTCAACGCGTCCACAACATGTGCCAGGCTCAGCCTGATACAATTCAAGGTCGTTCACTGGGCTCACATGACAGTGGCCCGGATGAGCAGGTTCTTTGGGGTAGAAAATAGGTGTGCAAACTGTGCGGGAGGACCAGCGAACAATGTCCACATGTTTTGGACATGTCCAAAGCTTCGGGGATTCTGGCAGGGGTTTGCAGATGTCATATCCACGGTGTTAAAAACAAGGGTGGCACCGAGTCCAGAGGTGGCGATTTACGGGGTGTCGGAAGATCCGGGACTCCAGGAGGAGAAAGAGGCAGATGTTCTGGCCTTCGCTTCCTTGGTAGCCCGGAGACAGATAGTATTCGCTTGGAGGGACTCAAAGCCCCCGAGGTCGGAGACCTGGCTATCGGACATGGCTAGCTTTCCCTGTTTGGAGAAAATCAAGTTCGCCTTGAGAGGGTCAATGTTAGGGCTCTCCCGGAGGTGGCAACCGTTCGTCGACTTCTTTGCAGAAAATTAATCGTTAGCAGAAGGGGAGGGGGGGGGGGGGGGGGTTAGTTTAGCTTAGAGTAGGGATTAATAATAGGTGGGACCTGTAAGGGAGGAAGACTGCTTTGGCACTATGTTTATAGATTCATGTATATTGTTTATTTTGTTGCCTTTGTAAGACCAAAAAATACCTCAATAAAATGTTTATTTTTTAAAAAGGGGAACCTATGGGTGTACTGCACTTAGGTTTCCAAAAGGCATTTGAGAAGATGCTATATCAAAGGTTATTGTGGCAAAGTAAAAGCGCATTTGGCATGGGTAGAAGATTGGTTAGTTAACAGGATGCAGAGTAGGTATAAATGGGTTATTTTTTTGGTTGGCAAAATATAACAAATGGTGCACCGCAGGGTTCACTGCTGGGGCCTCAACTTTTTACAATTTATAAAAATGACTTGGATGAAGGGATCAAAGGGTTGCCAAATTTGGTGATGGCAGAAAGCGAGGTAGGAAAGTAAATTGTGAAAATGACATACAGAGGCTGCAAAAGGATATAGATAGGCTGAGTGAATGGGTGAAGATTTGGCAAATGGAGTACAATGTGGGAAAATGTGAAATTGTGTGTTTTGGCAGGAAGAAAAGGAAGCAGATTATCTAAATGGTGAGAGATTGCAGAAGTCTGAGATTCGGAGGGATCTGGGCATCTTGGTGTATGAATAACAAAAGGGTTAGAATGCAGGTAAAGCAAGTAATTAGGAAATCTAATATAATGTTATGGATTATTGCGAGGGGAGATAGTGGCATAGTGGTGTTGTTACTGGATTAGTAATCCAAAGACCCAGGGTAATGCTCTGGGATCCTGGGTTCGAATCTCACCATGGCAGATGGTGAAATTTGAATTCAATAAAAAGCTGGAATTAAAAGTCTAATGATAACCATGAAACTATTGCCGATTGTCGTAAAAACTCATCTGGTTCACTAATGTCCTTCAGAGAAGGAAATCTGCAGCCCTTACCCGGTCGAGTCTATATGTGTCATGGAAATTATAATAAAGACAAATTCCTCGAGGTTCTATTTAAGGAAATTTATTTGCACAAATATACTTGCAGAGAGAGAGTGTTCCAGCTGCAAAGCCAAGGCACTGCACTCTGAGATTCGATTGAAGGAAGCATATCTTTATAGTCTGAAATAACAGCTAGAAGTAAACAGCCATGTTTATATTAAGTAGACCTTGGAAAGTACGCAAGATGAAATACGTAGTACGTATGTTCTTGCCCTTGGCTAAAAACAGCTCGAGTACACATTTTGTTATCTTTCGGAGGACAATGTGTTATCATAATAAGGCCGAGACCAAAATATTAAGCAGTATTTCGTATGTTACCTGACCTACTTATTTTCGTTCAAAAGCAATGTTAAACTATATAGTCAAGCATTTCCCAGCATGCCTCTAAGTTGGCAACTCATTAATTTCCCTTCCACAGCATGTGACTCCAGATCCACAGCAATGTGGTTGACTCTTAACTGTCCCCACTGAAATGGCCTGACAAGTGCGTCAGTTGAAGGGCAATTGGGATGGGCAACAAATGCTGGCCCAGCCAGCGGTACCCACGTCCCAAGAACGAATAAACAAAATTAAATACAAAAATAGCATTTGTCCAGGGCATTGGTGAGATCACATCTGAAGTATTGTGTACAGTATTGCGCTCCTTATTTAAGGAAGGATGCAAATGCAGTTCAGAGAAGATTTATTCGACTGATACATGGAATGGACAGGCTCCTTATAAGGAAAGGCTGGATAGGCTAAGCTTGTATCAGCTGAGTAAGTGGCTCGGTTGAAACGAATAAGATTCTGAGGGGTCTTGTTGGGGTGGATGTGGGAAGGATGGTTCCTCTTGTGGGAGAATCTAGAACTAGGGGGTCACAGTTTAAAAATAAAAGGTTGCCTATTTAAGTGAGGCATGAGAGCGTTCGGAACTCTCTCAAAAAGCAGTGGAAGCAGAGTCTTTGAATTTCTTTAAGGCAGAGGTAGATTCTTGATCAGGGAGTGAAAGGTTATAGGAGGTAGACAAGAAAGTGGATTTGTGGTTAAAATCGGATCAGCCAAGACCTGATTGAACGGCGGAGTAGGCTCAAGCAGCCGACTGACCTCCATGTGTTCCTAATTTGTATGGGCATTTAAACAGCCCGTTGTTGTGTTTGTATATGAGTACCTGAACAAATGGATGTGTGAACATGTAACTGGATAAAAGGGTGGGGTGGTTGAGGTAAGAGGGTAAGGTAGCAGTTGGATAGGTTGGCAGGTGGGTGGTGAAGTCGGGTCGGGGGTTTGGGAGGGGAGTCAATAGGTCAGTGGTGTAGTTGAGGGTCAGGGGTCAGTGTGGGTGATTGGTGGTATTCAGTTGTGTAGTTACCCAGGAGTTAGACTAAGGATTTTTCTATCTAACATTTCCGAGGTAAGTTTCCAGGTAAGTAAGTCGGAACTGTCCAAAGTCTACTCTTACTCAGAGTTAGAGACTGTTGGAGAGCCCAAGGGAGCAGGGAAATTGCCCTGCAGAAGTTTAAACTTCCCAGGCAGTTCCCACAGAGTCAGTTTATCAGGATTTCCAAGGGATCCCAACACACATCTTCTGGTCTGATGATAAAGAGACTGGAAGATCTATTTAATATCTGCTAATTCCCTATTCCTCATTATAATTTCTCCCGTCTCTGCCTCTAATGTTTACTTTCTCTAATCTCTTTCTTTTTACATACTTGTAAAAGCTTCTTGCTGATTCTCTCATAGTTTACTTTCCTCTCGATCAATTTCTTGGCTACTATTTTCTGGTTTTTAAAACCATGCCAATCCTCAGGCTTACTGTTCTCTCTCCATCACATAATCTCTCTCTCCCTCCCTTTTGTCTCTCTTCCTACATTGTCTCTGTCTCTCTCTCCTCCCCTTCCACCTCTCTCTCCCCATGTCCCTCTCTTCTCCATTCATCTCTCCCTCCACTTTTTTCTCTCACCCCTTCTCTCTTTCCCTTTGTCTTTCTCTCTTCTCATCTCCTTATTTCTCGTCCTTCCCCCTCTTTCTCCCTCCCTTGTTTCTTTCTTGCTCCTCCCTTGTCTCCCTCGCTCTCTCGCTACCCCTCAGCTATTTCTTCCCCTTGTCTCTATCTCTCTCTCTCCCCTCACCTTTAACCTTTCCTTCCCTTCGCCCTCTCTCGCTCTGCACCTTCTCTCTATCTCTCTTTTCCCCCCCCCCATATCTCTCTTTCTCTTATTGCAGATGGTGATGTTAAATGTATAGTACAAAATAAAATACTGCAGATGCTAGAAATCTGAAGTAAAAATTGAAAGTACTGGAAGTACACAACCGATTAGGCAGCATCTGTGGAGAGGGAAACCGTTAACATGTCAGCTTGGTGACATTGTCCTCGTTCTGATGCAAGATCATCCACCTGAAACATTAACTCTGTTTCTCTCCATAGATGCTGATAATTGGAGGCATAGCATAATTTTTTTTTTAAATTTAGAGTACCCAATTAATTTTTTTCCAATTAAGGGCCAATTTAGCATGGCCAATCCATCTACCCTGCACACCTTTGGGTTGTGGGGGCGAAATCCACACAAACACTGGGAGAATGTGCAAACTCCACACGGACAGTAACCCAGAGCCGTGATCGAACCTGGGACCTCGGCGCCATGAGGCAGCAATGCTAACCACTGCGCCACCATGCTGCCCTATTTATTTTATTATGATAGGCAGAAACCGATTACAACGAAGGATGCGAAGGTATTGGAAAGAGTGCAGTAATCATTTGGTTATGACGATGGAGGAGAGAGGTTAGAACTGTTTTCCTTGGAGAAAAGGCTGAGGGGAGATTTGATAGAGGGATTCAAAATCATGAGTTTGGACCCAGTGGATAATGTGAAACTTTCTAGTTGTGAAAGGATCGAGAACAAGAGGGCACAGATTCAAGCTAACTGGCAAAAGAAGCAACAGCGACATGAGAAAAAAAGTTCCCGCAGCAAGTGGTTAATGTTGGGAATGCACTACCTGACAATGTGCTGGTGGCAGCAGGTTCAATACAACAGGGAATTAGACCTTATTCTGAAAAAGAAGAATGTGCACGGTTATCGGGTAATGGTGGGGGAATGTGGGCAGCACGGTGACACAGTGATTAGCACTGCTGCATCACGGTGCCGAGGTCCCAGGTTCGATCCCGGCTCCAGGTCACTGTCCGTGTAGAGTTTGTCCATTCTCCCCATGCTTGCGTTGGTTTCGCCCCCACAACCCAAAAGATGTGCAGGCTAGGTGGATCGGCCACGCTAAATTGCCCCTTAATTGGAACAAATGAATTGGTACTCTAAATTTCTTTTTAAATGGTGTGGGGAAAGTCACTAAGTGAATTGCTTATTTGGAGAGCCAGTGCAAACACAGTGGGCTGAATGGGCTCTTGTGCTGTAACATTTCTGTGACAATGTGTCTATTCAGTATACATCAACCAAAAGATACTGGGGACTGGCAGAGAAAGTTAAAGCTAGATTTAGTGGAGGATTTTATATTTATCACACATATTGATACGTTGACTAGGAATATATATTTTTTTCTGGATGTGGAGTCCATGACCAGGGGCTAGCAGTTTACAATTGTCACTTTTTCTTAGGAGGGGCTACGTATAATTGGAGCATTGAATAGTTTGCCACAGGGAAAGGTTGTGACAGAGACAGTTACATCTTTAAAAGGAAGTATGAAACAATATTTGAAAAAGGAAGGTACGTTGATTAGTTTTGTATTGATACTGGGCTTGGGTGAGAGAGCAGGGTAATGGGATTAGTTGGAGATAATACATAAACCTGAATGCACCATGGTTCCCTGTCTTAAGGCACTACTTAAAACCTTCCTTTTTAACCACGGCCCTTTTATCATGGTCCTGATATTTCTTCGAACCATAGCACCATAGAATAGTTATGGTGCAGAAAGCAGCCATTCAGTCCATTGTCTCTGAGCGAGCCACTTTCCAGCACCTGGTCCGTAGCCTTGCAGGTTACAGATGCCGATCCAGGTACTTTTTGAATTAGTTGATCATTTTAGCCTCAACCACCAGCTTAAGCACTAAATTCCAGATGCCCACCACCCTCTGGGTGAAAAAGCTTTTCCTTGTATCTCTCCTCATCCTACCAATAACCTAAAATTTGTGCCCCCTGGTAATTGACCCCTCTGCTATAGGAAACAAGTCTTCCCTGTCTACCCTATCTAGGCACCGTATAAATTTATACACCTCAATTAGGTCACCTCTTCGGCTTCTCTGTTCTAGATAACAACCCCAGCTTATCCAATCCCTCCTTATACCTATGGTTCAGTTTCAAATCTTTGTCTGATTATGCTCTTGTGCAGCAAGTTGGACCATTCTTTCACTTTACAAGTGCCATATGAATATAGGATGTTGTTATTGGGGCTGGAGTGTATTGAGGAGAAAGAGCAAAGGCAGCTAGACAGCCTTTATGTAAAACAATCCAGTGCTTTGCTTTGTCTTTTCGTAGACTTTGACTGTAGCTGCTGGTAAAACTAATCCCTGCCTTTCCCTCCATTTGTTTAGGTGGGAACTGAATGGGATCCCAAGGAGCGACTGTTCCGTAACTTTGGTGGCTTGATCGGGCCCTTTGACGAGCCCATTGCCATGCAGAAATGGGCCAAAGGCAGTAACATGACTGCCACAGTCGTCTGGATTGATCCCACTTACATTGTTGCAACATCCTATGACATAACAGTGGATTCAGAGGCTGAATACACACAGTACAAACCCCCGTTAAACCACCCACTGCGGCCTGGGAGCTGGACTGTGCGGGTGCTGCATCTGTGGGTTCTCCTGGCGGAAACCAAGTTCCTGGTAGTACCTCTGGTCTTCAGTGGGAAGCGACCATTCAGAAAAGGTGGGTATGCTAAATCCTAGATGGCATTGAGGCTGGAATCTGCCTACCCATCACAAATTCTGCAACAGTACTACATACAGCCTCGCCCTTTTCCATACTGGGCTGCACTGTCTCAGTCAATTTGATTTGTAAATTATCCCATGTTTCAACATATCTCAAAAATGTGAAGGACCTGCAGAAACGAAATGATTTCTCCTTGGAGCAGAGAAGGTTAAGGGGTGTTTTGACATGGTTCCATATAACATCTGGTCACAAAAGTAAAAGTTCATGGAATCCAAGGCAAAATGACAAGTTGAATCCAAAATTGGCCCAGTGCCAAGAAGCAAAAGGTAATGGGCGATGAGCCTTTTTGTGACTTGAAGGCTGTTGCCATTGGGGTTCCACAGGGCTTAGTACTAGCTCCCATGCTTTTTGTGGTGGACATCAATGATTTAGACTTGAATGTGGGGGGTATGATTAAAAAGTATGCCGACAATGTAAAAGTTGGCCTTGTGGTTGATAATGAAGAAGAAAGCTGGAGACTTCAGGAAGATATCAATGGAGCAGCCAGGTGGGCAGAACAGTAACAAATGGAGAATCTGAAGAAGTGTGAGGTAATGCATTTGGAGAAGGCTAACAAGGCAAGGAAATACACAATAAATTCACAATATATTGAACAGTGCAGAAGAACAAAGGGTTCTTGGAGTGCATGCCCACATATTCCGGAAGGTGTATGGATAAAAAAACAAAATAGTCAAGAATGTATATAGAACACTTGCCTTTACCTGAGGCTTAGAATATAAGAGCTATGAGATTACACTGGAACTGTATTAAACAATCTTCGTGGTTCTAGTCACACATTATAGGAAAGATATGATTGCACTGAGGGAGAATTATGTGGCAGTTGCCTGACCTGGGAAATCTTTAGTTATGAGGAAAGATTGGAGAGGCTAGGATTGTTTTCTTTGGAACAGAGGAGGCTGAGGGGAAACTTAATTGAAATATATGAAATTATAAATGACCTACATAGAGTGGAAGGAATCCCCTTCATTGAAGAGTCCGTAATCGGGGGGCGTAGATTTTGGGTAAGACTTGGTTGACCTAATGGGGATTCGAAGGAAATTTTTAATCAAGAGGATGGTGGCAATCTGGATCTCAGTTTGTGAAAGGGCGAGAGACACAAACCCTTAGAACATTTAAAAAGTACTTGAAAATATATTTAAAGTGCCATAACTTGCAGGACTGACACCCAATAGCTGGAAAGTGGAATTTGGTTGGATGGTTCCTTCTCAGCCAGCATGGAAGATGGGCCAAATAGCCTTCTTCGATCCTGCACATTTTCCAGAATTCTGTGATACTATTTAATAGATGGGTATGGAAAATCATTCACAGTTTTGAGAGAGGAAATTGGGAGAAACACACTCAACTGGGCTCAAGAGCAAACCTCTGAAATGTCTGGATTTTATGGTGGCCTGTAACCTTGCCATCATCATTCTGATCCTGTAACTGATGCCATACAACTGGATCTTCTTTCCCCCAAAAAAGTCTCCTTCAATGCATGCTCTGACACTCTATTCAAGTAACTTTGAAATATAGTTGTAATGTTGTACAGTACCTCACTATAAAGCTTGGAGGCTTGTATGGTTGATGACACCGTTTATTGGTAACCCATAACTATATACATATCTAAAGTACTGTCATGCATGGGCACTGTCTCCATGCTGGCTGTTTTCAGACTCTATTGCACAGTCTACCATCATGTGATTCTCTACATCATACTGTGGTTGGTACTGTTCTCCAGTCCCGAATTAACTCTTTCTCCGTCAGAGCACCTTATACTACGCCTCTCCCAAGTCCTTACAAAATATAGTTGCAATACAATCTTCTTTATTTGAATTTGTACCCCTTCTCCCAAGTCTCTGACTTTATAAATTCAGACGGTCCGGAGGCATGACAGTTCATCCAGATCTTGTTCTGCCACATTTGGAGCAATGGTAGTTTTGTGTTGACTTTACAATTGTTTCTGGTACTTGATTGCACCTTCGAGTCGAATTTCTCTTTATCAACAAGAGGTCTGCTCTGTTCGGGCACAATTGATTTGTCCTGTTCCTTCCAAGGGAAACTTGTTTCACAATTTTAGTCAAATATCTGTTTACTCTCTTATTTTCCAAATCTTTTTCAAGCTTACAAATCTTTTCATTCAGCTCAGCAATTACTCTGGTGCATTCAGTTGCCCTTGTTTAAGAGGCGTCTGCTTTTAAAGTCTGGATTTCCTCTTCCATAGTGTGCATCTTTCATGTTCTTCAGATTGGATTGATGTTCAAGAATTTAATTGTTCTTTACACGATGCTTACTAGATACTACTGATATTTTAAGTTCACACAGTTCAAATTTTCATTAGCAAACTCATCTTCTATCCGTGATAGTTGATTCTTTATATTGAACTGTTTTTCCTGAGCAGAACCTAATTATTGTGTGCTACCAAGCTCCCATTAGTTGTTTCTGGGACTCCTCGCATCCCTTTGTAAGAACTTCTACTTTCTCTTGCAACTGCTCAACTTTCTCTTTGTATTCTAAATGAATGACTTTCATTTCAGCCATTTCTTTTGCAGCAACTCAGTAGGTATCAGTACATTTGAGCTTTTTAATTCAAGTTATTTGATCTTCAGAGTTGGGTTTACATTTTCCGATCTTATTTCTGCATTTTCTTTCTCTGTCTGCAGCATAGCTTTGTCCTTCATATTGGTTTTATTGTTAGCCAGGTCTTTGTCCGTTAACTTCATTATCCACTCACAGCTTGGAAAGTTTTCATAGAATCATAGAATTTACAGTGCAGAAGGAGGCCATTCGGTCCATCGTGTCTGCACCGGCCCTTGGAAAGAGTACCACACCTCCACCCTATCCATGTAACCCAACCTAATCTTTTGGACACTAAGGGGCAATTTAGCATGACCAATCCACCTAACCGGCACATCTTTGGACTGTAGAAAGAAACCGGAGCACCCGGAGGAAACCCATGCAGACACCAGGAGAATGTGCAAACTCCACACACACAGTCACCTGAGGCCGGAATTGAACCCGAGACCCTGGAGCTGTGAGGCAGCAGTGCTAGCCACCGTGCCACCCTTTACTTTTATGGCTTTTCTTTTCAATGCCGCCTCTTTTTTCATTCAGCTGTTTTTGCAGCTGTTCAATCTTTTTCTTATACATTTGGTTTCCTCCTAGAATATAGAAAATTGCCAAGTCATCGCTTCTCGGCCTTTCGGCTAAGATCAAGCGTCAGATTAAGCCCAAGATGAGGGGTGATGCATTTTCTTGTCAGCTTGGATCTTACGTGTCTCTCTTGTGGAGACCATGAATTGTCTTCAATTTGAATTTGAATTGGTTTTATGAGAAAGCATGAGATGGATTGGGGGTTTGCACTGTCCGCTCTACATATTGACTTTGTAACTTTTTTTTGAAAATAACTTTTAGTAATAATAGAACATAGAAAGATACAGCACAGAACAGGCCCTTCGGCCCACGATGTTGTGCCGAACCTTTGTCAATGATAACTTAGATTATCATTGAATTTACAGTGCAGAAGGAGGCCATTTGGCCCATTGAGTCTGCACCGGCTCTTGGAAAGAGCACCCTACCCAAAGTCAACACCTCCACCCAACACTAAGGGCAATTTTGGACACTAAGGGCAATTTATCATGGCCAATCCACCTAACCTGCACATCTTTGGACTTCTTTGGACTGTGGGAGGAACAGACAGTGACCCAAGCCGGAATCGAACCTGGGACCCTGGAGCTGTGAAGCAATTGTGCTATCCACAATGCTACCGTGCTGCCCTTAAGAACACATAAATCTACACTATATCATTTTACCGTAATCCATGTACCTATCTAATAGTTGCTTGAAGGTCCCTAATGTTTCCGACTCAACTACTTCCACAGGCAGTGCATTCCATGCCCCCACTACTCTCTGGGTAAAGAACCTACCTCTGACATTCCCCCCTATATCTTCCACCATTCACCTTAAATTTATGTCCCCTTGTAATGGTTTGTTCCACCCGGGGAAAAAGTCTCTGACTGTCTATCTGTTCCCCTGATCATCTTATAAACCTCTATCAAGTCGCCCCTCATCCTTCTCCGTTCTAATGAGAAAAGGCCTAGCACCCTCAACCTTTCCTCGTAAGACCTACTCTCCATTCCAGGCAACATCCTGGTAAATCTCCTTTGCACCTTTTCCAAAGCTTCCACATCCTTCCTAAAATGAGGCGACCAGAACTGTACACAATACTCCAAATGTGGCCTGACCAAAGTTTTGTACAGCTGCATCATCACCTCACGGCTCTTAAATTCAATCCCTCTGTTAATGAACACAATTGTTGTTGATATTCACAAAATATTAACAACAAAATGTAAAAGGAACCCAGTAAAATTAAGTACAAAACCAAACAAAACAACCCCGTACCCCCCTCCCCCTATACATAAATAATAAATTAATACCCCAAATTAACACAGAGTAAATATATACACCCCCTCAGATCCCCCAGTGTCAACAAGCAAAAATAAAATAGACCCCCCCCCCCCCCCCCCCCTCCAGAATACCGGCCTCTATCGCCTCCTGCACTCCTGGCTCCCCTGCAACCCCAAATATTGCGAGCTCCAGCCCGGTTTGACCCTGGATTCTACCACCCTCGACACCGTCCTCGCTACGCCCTTCCAAAATTCCTCCAGCGCTGGGCATGCCCAGAACATATGGGTGTGGTTTGCTGGGCTCCCTGAGCACCTAACACACCTGTCCTCACCCCAAAAAAAAGGGCTCATCCTTGTCCCGGTCATGTGTGCCCTGTGCAGCACCTTAAACTGTATGAGGCTGAGCCTCGCGCACGAAGAAGAAGAGTTCACCCTCTCAAGGGCATCTGCCCACGTCCCCTCCTCGATCTCCTCCCCCAACTCCTCCTCCCACTTACCTTTCAGCTCTTCCACCAAGGCCGCCTCCTCCTCCTGCATCACCTGGTATGTTGCCGAGATCTTCCCCTCTCCAACCCACACCCCCGAACGCACCCTGTCCTGTACTGTGCATGGCAGCAGCAGCGGGAATTCCACCACTTGCCGCCTGGCAAACGCTCTTACCTATAGATACCTAAAGGTGTTCCCCGGGGGGAGCCCGTACTTCTCCTCCAGCTCACCCAGGCTCGCGAACTTCCCATCCACAAACTGGTCCCCCAACCTTCTTATCCCTGCCCTGTGCCACCCCGAAAACCCCCTCTATTTTCCCTGGGACAAACCGCTGGTTCCCCTGTATCGGGGTCCACACCGAGGCCCCCACTTCCCCCCTGTGCCGCCTCCATTGCCTCCAGATTTTGAAGGTAGCCGCCACCACCGGGCTCGTGGTATACCTCATTGGACGGAGCGGCAGCGGCGCCGTTGCCAGCGCCTCCAGACTCGTACCCTCACAGGGCGCCGTCTCCAGCCTCTTCCATGCAGCCCCCTCCCCCCCCATCACCCACTTGCGCACTATCGCCGCATTGGCGGCCCAGTAGTACCCACAGAGGTTGGGCAGCGCCAGCTCCCCCCCCCATCCCTACTCCGCTCCAGGAACACCCTTCTCACCCTCGGAGTCCCTCGCGCCCACACAAGCCCCGTTATGCTCCCGTTGACCCGCCTAAAGAAGGCCTTCGGGATAAGAATAGGGAGGCACTGGAACAGGAACAAAAACCTTGGGAGCACCGTCATTTGACTGACTGCACCCTACCCGCCAGGGACAGCGGCAACGCGTCCCACCTCTTAAACGCCTCCATTTTCTCCGCCAACCTCGTGAAATTAAGTCTATGCAGGGCCCCCCAGCTCCTGGCCACCTGGAACCCCAAATACCTGAAGCTCCTCTCCACACTTTTTAGTGGGAGCTCGTCAATCCCCCTCTCCTGGTCCCCCGGGTGAACCACGAACAACTTGCTCTTCCCCATGTTGAGCTTGTACCCTGAGAAATCCCCGAACTCCCTGAGGATCCTCATTACCTCCGGCATTCCCCCCACCGGGTCCACCACATATAGCAGCAAGTCGTCTGCATAGAGCGACACCCTATGCTCCTCCCCACCCCGCACCAACCCCTTCCAGTTCCTCGACTCACTCAGTGCCATAGCCAGGGGTTCAATCGCCAGTGCGAAGAGCAGGGGGGACAGGGGACACCCCTGCCTCGTCCCTCGATGCAACCGAAAGTACTCGGTCCTCTTATTCGTGGCCACACTCGCCACCGGGACCTCGTACAACAGTCTAACCCACCTGACAAACCCCTCCCCAAACCCGAACCTCTTCAGCACCTCCCACAAGTACCCCCACTCTACCCTATCGAAGGCCTTCTCAGCGTCCATCGCCGCCACTATCTCCGCCTCCCCCTCCCTCGCCGGCATCATAACGTTCAGGAGCCTCCGCACATTCGCGTTCAACTGCCTCCCCTTCACAAACCCCGTCTGGTCTTCGTGGACAACCTGCGGCACCCAATCCTCAATTCTCGTGGCTAAGACCTTCGCCAGCACCTTGGCATCTACATTTAACAACACAATCGGCCTGTAAGACCCACACTGCAGAGGATCCTTGTCCCGCTTCAGGATCAAGGAGATCAGTGCCCGGGACATCGTCGGGGGCAAGGCCCCCCCCCCCCCCCCTTGCCTCATTGAAGGTCCTAACCAGCAACGGGCCCAACAGGTCCACATATTTGTTGTAGAATACGACCGGGAAACCTTCTGGCCCCGGTGCCTTCCCCGCCTGCATGCTCTCTATCCCTTTGGCCAGCTCCTCCAGCACAATCGGGGCCCCTAATCCCATCACCAGTCCCTTTTCCACCTTCGGGAACCTCAATTGGTCCAGAAAGCGGCCCATCCCTCCCCTCTCCAGTGGGGGCTCGGACCGATACAGTTCCTCATAAAAGTCCCTGAAGACCCCATTGGTGCCAACCCCACTCCGCACCACACTTCCTCTCCTGTCCTTAACTCCCCCGATCTCCCTAGCTGCGTCCCGCTTCCGAAGCTGATGCGCCAGCATCCGACTTGCCTTTTCCCCATATTCATAAATCGTCACCTGGGCCTTCCTCCACTGCGCCTCCGCCTTCCTGGTGGTCAACAGGTCGAATTCGGCCTGGAGGCTACGCCTCTCCCTCAACAGTCCCTCCTCCGGCACTTCCACGTACCTCCTGTCTACCCTCACCATCTCTCCCACCAGCCTCTCCCTCTCCCTTTGCCCGCTCCTCTCCTTGTGGGCCCTAATGGAAATCAGCTCTCCCCTAACCACCGCCTTCAGCGTCTCCCAGACCATCCCCACTCGGACCTCCCCGTTATCGTTGGCCTCCAGGTATCTCTCTATGCTTCCTCGGACCCGCTCGCCCACCACCACGTCCGCCAACAGCCCCACCTCCGAGCGCCACAACGGGCGCTGGTCCCTCTGCTGTCCCAGCTCTAGGTCTACCCAATGCGTGGCGTGATCCGAAATGGCTGTTGCCGAATACTCGGTATCCTCTACTCTCGCTATCAGCGCCCTGCTCATAACAAAAAAGTCGATCCGGGAATAGGCCTTATGAACGTGCGAGAAGAATGAAAATTCCCTCGCCCCCGGCCTTGCAAATCTCCAAGGGTCCACCCCTACCATTGGTCCATAAACCCCCTCAGCACTTTAGCCGCTGCCGGCCTCCTACCCGTCCTAGACCTGGAGCGGTCCAGTGCCGGATCAAACACCGTGTTAAAGTCCCTGCCCCATTATCAGGCCCCCCACTTCCAAGTCCGGGATCCGACCCAACATGCGGCGCATAAAACCCGCATCGTCCCAGTTCGGGGCATACACGTTGGCCAGCACCACCCTTTCCCCTTGCAGCTTACCACTTACCATCACGTACCTGCCGCCATTGTCTGTCACAATGCTCGACGCCTCAACCGACACCCTCTTTCCCACCAAGATTGCCACCCCCCCCCCCCCCCCAATTTTTGGCATCCAGCCCCGAATGAAACACCTGACCTACCCACCCCTTCCTCAATCTTACCTGGTCTGCCACCTTCAGCTGTGTCTCCTGGAGCATGACCACATCCGCCTTCAGCCCCTTCAAGTGTGCGAACACCCGGGCCCGCTTGACCGGCCCGTTCAGTCCCCTTACGTTCCAGGTTATCAGACGGATCAGGGGGCTACCCACCCCCCTCCCCGCCGACGAGCCATAACCCCTTCTTTAAGAAATGCACACAGTAAATATACTTTTCGTTTCAAAAAACAACACGCAAACAGGTATAATAATATAGTCCATTTTTGTTCTTCCTCCAACTGAAATCCTTCTCAATTAACAGTCTCTTTGAACAAGAAGGTTTCTGCACAATCTGTCCATTGCTCTACGCCTCAGCATTTCTTTTTAAAGTCAGATAACTTAGTTCAATCTGACCACAGAGTCCCTTGCAATTCTCCAACACAGGAGCATTGGTTATCACAGTTTTCAGGCAGTCAAATGCCTGTTGAAACTCCGCTGTCCATTGAAATGTTCGACGTTTCTTAAGCAAGTCCATAAGTGGAGCAATCAACGCCACAAAACGTTTGCACAAATGTTCGATCAAATCCACTCGTGCCAAGAAATCCCATTATTTCCCTTTGTCTCGAGGGTATCGAAAACTCCTCACGGAAAGTGATTCTGGCTTTTCCAAATTCACTTTTGGCTAGGTTTATCACCAAACCCGCCTCCAGAAGTCGATCGAATAACTCCATCAGATGTTTCAAATGTTCTGTCCATGTCTGGCTGAAAATTACCAGATCGTCGATGTATACCGCACAACTGGGTAATCCTGAAACAACTTTGTTAGTTAACCGTTGAAATGTGGCTGGTGCGTTTTCCATGCCAAATGGCGTAGCTTTGAATTGGTATATACCACCTGGAGTCACAAAAGCTGCAATCTCCTTTGCCCTTTTGGATAAAGGTACCTGCCAATAACCTTTTTAAGTAAATCCAATTTGGAAATAAAAGCTGATTGTCCCACTTTTTCAATGCAATCCTCCAAACGTGGGATAGGATAAGAGTCAGTTCTTGTAACTGCATTAACCTTTCGAAAGTCCACACACAACCGTTGGGTACCGTCTGGTTTAGGCACCATCACTATGGGTGAGCTCCATTGGCTGCAACCCACTTCAATTATGCCATTTTTAAGCATACTCTCAATCTCTTTGTTAACCTATGCCAATTTTAAAGGGTTATGTCGATATGGATGTTGTTTGATTGGAACAGCATTTCCCACATCTATGTCATGTCTAGCCATTTTAGTACTTCCCAATTTATCTCCACAAACTTGCCCATGTGATATCAATAACTCTTTCAGGTCAGTTTGTTTTTCCTCTGGAAGGTAACAACAATTTATCCCAATTTTTAAGAACATCCTAATTTTCCAATTTAATTTGAGGTATGTCAAATCCAGTCATCTGGATTTGGTTTGTCACTTTGATTTAGAATCATTAAAACCTCCTCCTTTTTCTCTCCTTCCCTTTCAAAGTACCTATTAAGCATATTTGCATGACACACTTGGTGATTCTTCCTTCTATCTGATGTTTTTGCCACATAATTCACCTCACTTAATTTCCTTTCAATCTGATACAGTCCACAAAACCCTAGCTTGTAAAGGTTCACCTACCACTGGTAACAACACTAAAACTTTATCTCCACTGGCAAAACTACGAACTTTGGATTTCTTGTCCACTACCCGTTTCATCACATTTTGTGCAACTTTCAAATGTTGTCTAGCCAATTCACCTGCTCTATTTAATCGTTCCCTAAAATTTGGCACGTAATCCAATAATGTAATTTCCGATATCTCACCCACCAATTTTTCCTTAATCAATTTAAGTGGACCCTTACCTCATGACCAAAAATTAGTTCAAAAGGACTAAATGTGGTTGAGTCATTCAGTGCATCCCTAATTGCAAACAGTACGAATGGAATTCCTTTATCCCTTGACAGAAATCTTTGGATCCTCGCTGTCTTCAGGGGATGTCCCGGAGGACTGGAGAATAGCCAATGTTGTTCCTCTGTTTAAGAAGGGTGGCAGGGATAATCCCGGGAACTACAGGCCGGTGAGCCTTACTTCAGTGGTAGGGAAATTACTGGAGAGAATTCTTCGAGACAGGATCTACTCCCATTTGGAAGCAAATGGACGTATTAGTGAGAGGCAGCACGGTTTTGTGAAGGGGAGGTCGTGTCTCACTAACTTGATAGAGTTTTTCGAGGAGGTCACTAAGATGATTGATGCAGGTAGGGCAGTAGATGTTGTCTATATGGACTTCAGTAAGGCCTTTGATAAGGTCCCTCATGGTAGACTAGTACAAAAGGTGAAGTCACACGGGATCAGGGGTGAACTGGCAAGGTGGATACAGAACTGGCTAGGCCATAGAAGGCAGAGGGTAGCAATGGAGGGATGCTTTTCTAATTGGAGGGCTGTGACCAGTGGTGTTCCACAGGGATCAGTGCTGGGACCTTTGCTCTTTGTAGTATATATAAATGATTTGGAGGAAAATGTAACTGGTCTGATTAGTAAGTTTGCAGACGACACAAAGGTTGGTGGAATTGCGGATAGCGATGAGGACTGTCTGAGGATACAGCAGGATTTAGATTGTCTGCAGACTTGGGCGGAGAGATGGCAGATGGAGTTTAACCTGGACAAATGTGATGTAATGCATTTTGGAAGGGCTAATGCAGGTAGGGAATATACAGTGAATGGTAGAACCCTCAAGGGTATTGAAAGTCAAAGAGATCTAGGAGTACAGGTCCACAGATCACTGAAAGGGGCTACACAGGTGGAGAAGGTAGTCAAGAAGGCATACGGCATGCTTGCCTTCATTGGCCGGGGCATTGAGTATAAGAATTGGCAAGTCATGTTGCAGCTGTATAGAACCTTAGTTAGGCCACATTTGGAGTATAGTGTTCAATTCTGGTCGCCACACTACCAGAAGGATGTGGAGGCTTTAGAGAGGGTGCAGAAGAGATTTACCAGAATGTTGCCTGGTATGGAGGGCATAAGCTATGAGGAGCGATTGAATAAACTCGGTTTGTTCTCACTGGAACGAAGGAGGTTGAGGGGCGACCTGATAGAGGTATACAAAATTATGAGGGGCATAGACAGAGTGGATAGTCAGAGGCTTTTCCCCAGGGTAGAGGGGTCAATTACTAGGGGGCATAGGTTTAAGGTGAGAGGGGCAAAGTTTAGAGTAGATGTACGAGGCAAGTTTTTTACGCAGAGGGTAGTGGGTGCCTGGAACTCACTACCGGAGGAGGTAGTGGAAGCAGGGACGATAGGGACATTTAAGGGGCATCTTGACAAATATATGAATAGGATGGGAATAGAAGGATACGGACCCAGGAAGTGTAGAAGATTGTAGTTTAGTCGGGCAGTATGGTCGGCACGGGCTTGGAGGGCCGAAGGGCCTGTTCCTGTGCTGTACATTTCTTTGTTCTTTGTTCTTTATCCCAATCCTCTGGATAATCTTGACAATATGCCCTCAACATTGTTTTTAATGTCTGATGCCACCTTTCTAACGCTCCCTGCGATGGTACGCAGTTGATTTAAATTGTTTTATTCCTAAGCTATCCATTATTTCTTTGAATAACCTCGAGGTAAAATTTGATCCTTGATCCGATTGTATTTCTGTGGGTAGTCCATATCTCGTAAAGAATTTAAGTAACTCCTCCACAATCTTTTTAGCTGCAATATTACGTATTGGAATGGCCTCTGGAAACCTAGTAGACATATCCATTATAGTCAAAAGATGTTGATTCCCACTTTTTGTTTTAGGAAGCGGTCCTACGCAATCAATTAGGACCCTTGTAAAAGGTTCCTCAAATGCTGGAATGGGTATTAAGGGCGCTGGTTTTATCACTGCTTGAGGTTACCCTATCACTTGACATGTGTGACATGATTGACAAAATTTAAGTACATCTTTATGTAGTCCAGGCCAATAAAAATGTTTCTGGATTTTAGCTTGAGTCTTCCTTATCCCCAAATGACCTCCCACTGGTACCTCATGTGCAACTCGCAACACCTCCTTTCTATACCCTACCGGCAATACTACTTGATGAACTTCTGCCCACTTTTCATCCACCTGCATATGTAAAGGTCTCCCATTTTCTCATCAAGTCATCACTTTTACGGTAATAACACTCTGGTATACAGGCAGATTCCTCTTCCGTGTATGCTTTCTGATACATCCGTTTCATTTTTATATCTTTTTGTTGTAACTCCGCCAATTTTCCTGAACTAAAAATATCCGCCTCATCCTCCACCTGTTCTTGTTTATTTTCAACCATCTGATCAAAAATCGTTTCTGATAATTGCACTTCAATTTCATCTTCACTCTTTGATTTCTCCTCTTGTCTTAACCTGTGACTTTGCGACCTTGTTACTACACAATCCGGAAAAATCCCAGGATATTCATCCTTCAAGACTTCAGTTGTCTGATTTTCCACTGGCTTATCAACCACAGTAGGCATCACTCCCACTTGCGATCCAGCTATATCATTACCCAAGATAAACTGTGTTCCTGGACAAGATAGTTTTTCTATTACTCCTACTACCACTTCACTCTTCACTGGACTTTCCAACCTTACCTTATATAATAGAACACTACTCCTCTCACCTTGAATTCCACATATTACCACCTTTTCTGGCAACATTCTTCCCAACCTACATAACTCCTCATCTCTTACCATTAAAGATTGACTAGCTTCCGTATCTCTTAAAATTGTGACTTCTTTACCTGCTTCTCCTGATACACATGAGTAAACTTTACCCACACAAGTAAATTCTTTAAAGGCATCCGGCACCTTCTGAACAATTACTTCTTGAACAGGTTGTACAATCGTTTGCACCTCCTTCGCTTCACTTTGACTTTCCTTTACCACTTTTAACAAACCCTACTGTCTTACCCTGTTTTACCACATCAGCCTTCCCAGTGCTTTTCTTCAACCACCAACACTGTGACTTTACATGGCCTAGTTTATTACAGTGAAAACATTTGAAACTTTTCATTTCTTTTCCACCCTCCTGGATTTCTTTTTTAATCTGAGGTACACTCTCCTTATTATCTCACTAGTTCATATGCACCTAAGATGGATTTTTTCACCTCATACGTCCCAGATACCTCCTCTGGTAGTGCCGCAAACACTTCACTAGCTCTACCTACCAGCTTTGTTTGAATCAGTAATACCCACATGTCCTGTAGCCATTTCATTTGTTTAGCTACCTTCTCAAATGAAATGAAAAAGGCTTCCACTTCCTTCTCATCAAACCTTGGCAATGCTTGGACATATTTAAATAGATCCCCACCAAGCCTTCGACTTTGATGCTCTTTCTCACTATCCTCATCACTATCATCCAACTGTACGTTTCCCTTTATGTCTGCCAATTTTAACTGACTGTCATGTTTCATGGCCATTTTCTGAAGTTCAAACTCTCTCTCTATCTTTTTCCCTGATCTGTATCTCCCTTTCTCTTCTTTTCTCCTTTCTTCTCCTTTTCTTTTTCCTCTCTCTCTCTTTCTTTTTCCTCTCTCTCTTTCGTATTCAAGCTGCTTTAATTATTTCTCATGTTCCATTTGTTTAATTTGCAACTGAATTTTTGCCATTTCCAATGAATCAAACTGTATCTCAGGCAACTTTAAATGCTTAACCACCACCATAATTACCTCATCTTCTCGCATTTTGTCAGGTAATGTTAACTGCAATGTTTTTGCCAAATCTAACGGTCTGCTTTTAGTCTCTGCCCGTAAGGTACTGCGTGTGACAGTCTCCACCCCCAAAAGCTTCTGAGCCTCTGAAAGAGCCATTGTCCACAACACACTCCCCACTTAAACTAAAATACCACACCTGAAAAGCAACCACAATATGCTCACCCCTCACTATCTTTAAGTTTACTAAGCCAATCCAATAGATAGACTTTTATCCCGGACGAGCCCCCAATTGTTATGGGTCAGGGCTTAGAGAATCCCAAAGTGTATCATGGAGTTCACCTGACCCACAACTTTAATAGATTGTGGTATGGGGAGCACACGGCTCACTCTACAGGTATGGTATAGCAGAAAATGGACCAGTGTTTTTTTAAAACAAAACAATGTTTATTCTATGAACTCAAGTTAACCTTTCTAAAACAAACAGTGAACATTTTAGCAACCAGTAAATCAAATACACCCCCCCCCAAAGAATACAACACTAAGTAATCTGTATGCTGTTCTTTTAACATCCAAAAGACTTAACAAACCTCCAAACAGGAGCACATTAGGGTTTACATTCAAGACTGAAAACATTTATACTTCTTCTGAATTCACCAAATGATCCATAGATAGTTTTTGGATAGCAGAGATCAACAGCAGTGCAGCTCACAGACACACCCAAGCTTTTCTCAAACTGAAACTAAAAAACAGAAGTGGAGCTCAGCTCCACCCACACTCTGACATCACTCCAGTAACATGAGCAGCTCCATTTCTTAAAGTTACATTTCTTAAACACCCATTTCTTAACGGGTACTCTCAAATGACACAATCGTGACCATTCCATTACATTCCTGGCTGGTTTCTCACATAACGGCAAACTTGAGATCATCTAAACTCTGATACCTGTGCCCTAATTTGTATTAACTCCAGTTTACCTATCCACCTGTGCTCGCTGACCTAAATGAGCTCCTGATCACACAACATCTTGATTTTAAAATTCTCATTCTTGTTTTCAAATCACTCCATTGCCTCGCCTCTCCTCTGTCACATCATCTGGCCCTCAATCCTTTGAAATATCTGTGAGCCTCTATCTCAGTTCCTGAGCAACCCGATTTTAATCACTGCACTGCGGCAGACCGTGCCATCAGCTGTCGAGGCTCTAAGCTCTGAAATTCCCAACTTACACATCACTGCCTCCCTACCTTGCTTTCCTCTTTTAAGACTCCCCTTGAAAGCTGCCTCTTTGACCAAGCTTTTGAACATTTTCTTACAAATTGCCTTATCTGGGCTGGTATAGGATTTTGCTTTATAATGCTTCTAATAATAATCGCTTATTGGCACAAGTAGGCTTCAATGAAGTTACTGTGAAAAGCCCCTAGTCGCCACATTCCGGCGCCTGTTCGGCTAAGCTGGTCCGGGAATTGAACCCACGCTGCTGGCCTTGTTCAGCATTACAAATGAGCTGTCTAGCCCACTGAGCTAAACCGGCCCATTAATAATCGCTTATTGTCGCAAGTAGGCTTCAATGAAGTTACTGTGAAAAGCCCCTAGTCGCCACATTCCAGTGCCTGTTCGGGGAAGTCGGCACGGGAATTGAACCCGCGCTGCTGCCTTGTTCTGCATTACAGGCCTGCTGTTTATCCCACTGTGCTAAACCAGCCCCTTAGCACATTGGGACTTTTGTTGACATTAACGACACTATAAATTGTTGTTGAATGTGTTGCCAATGGTAAGTGGGTCAATTATCAGAAGGCATATATTTAAGATAATAAAAGAATCAGGGGAGATGAGAGTATTTTTACACAGTTAATTGTTGTGAGCTGGAATGCATTGCTTGAAAGGTTGCTGATGCAGATTTGTCACTGACTTTCATAAAGAGATTTGGATATATACTTGAAATGGAGACCTTTGCAGAGTTATGAGGAAAAGGAAAGGAGAGTGGGGTTTATTAGTTAAAGAGTCACGTTGGGTCAAATGGCCTCATACAGTGCTGTATGATTTGCTTGTGAGTAAAGGTAGCTTTGTGTTATAAAGGGTATCTGGTCAGTCTGTCAATCCCGGTGTTGCTCTGATGGCCAAGATGCTGAGCTGATTGGTGGAAACTCTGAGGGAATCTCCATGCTTCACAGCACATAGGCAGAGCTGGATTGCTGGGTTCCAACTGGCTTGCAGAACCCGCCACCATTACTCTGGAAAGCTCTGCGTAATAATGCGCCACCCAGATTAGGACTGCCCAGTTTAGCTTGCTTTGTGAGGAGGGTTTGAGGATTAGACCCCTGAACTAGCGACAAAGCAGTTCCATTTTTTTTAAATTTAGAGTACCCAATTCTTTTTTTCCAATTAAGGGCAATTTAGCATGGCCAATCCATCTACCGTGCACATCTTTGGGTTGTGGGGGTGAAACCCATGCAGTCCCAGGGAGAATGTGCGAACTCGACACAGACTGTGACCCAGGGCCGGGATCGAACCCAGGTCCGCAGCACCGTGAGGCAGCAGTGCCAACCACTACACCACTGTGCCGCCCAAAGTAGTTCCATTTCTGATCCTTTTTCCATGAGTGATTGAGGGATAAATATTGACCAGGGCATTATGACCTGCTGTTCATAAAATAGTGCCATGGGATCTTTTGCGTCCACCTGAGAGGCATATGAGGCCTCAGATGAACATTTCATTCAAAAGATGGCAGTTCTAACAGTGCAGCACACTCAGTACTAGAGTGCAAGCCAGGATTACTGGCTCAATTATCCCACTTAGGAACTGTCCTGTCAAGAGAAGGGTGAAGAAAGATCACCATTGTTCATGTGTCTTGAAGCTGCAATTCTCAGTCAACCAATAAAAAATAAACGTTTTTTTCTCCTTTCTGTGATACAGGACAAGACCAGTGGTTACACGCTGGTCCACCAAACAATGAGTATATGGACCAGAGCTTCCAGCACCTAAGTGGGATTCTGAACCTTCCTCCACCAGATGTTGCTGTGAAGGATGCTGTAAATAACGCTCAGCTAGTCGGAAATCCTCTGGAATCATGGGTATACGAGAGCGTGAGCAAGTTCTGGTCAGCGACCAACACCTGTGCAGTCGAACCTTCACCATGCCCATTACTGCCACCCTGTCACAAGACCGCCTGGAGTTCTCTATCAGATGACCCCAAATCTGAACTTGGATCAGTCAAAGGTGACGGTCGCCTGAGGTAGCACAGGAGATGGGGGTTGGGGGGAGGGCAGTGCACAGAAGTCAACCCAGCTGAAATAAAACTACCAGTGAACTGGCATATTGATCCAGTGTCCTGTCACTTGTAGACAGAAGAATTACAGCAATGTGTTAAAAATACAACGCATAGAGTTTAAGAGGAAGGGGAAACAATGGACTACAGATACCCTGCATCAAAAGGTCGGCCCAATGCAGTGATTGGATCTTTGGCAGGAGTTGAACTGAGGTGTCTGTCCTTGGCGCATGTTGGCTGTGAATGGAATCAAACAGTGGTCCCCGGTTGAATGCCCATCAATTGAACTGTGGAGGGTGAGCCTCAACATTCCCAGTTTCACCCAAATGCCTCTGGAATCTTTGTTTCTCCACACTTTTTCTAGGGGCTAGTTTGTAGTTCAATTTGAGCAAACCGTTGCTGGGTGGAATGAAATGAAATGATCCGATAATTTGAAAGCCATCACTACATTCCTTAGAGGAAGAGAACAACCAATTGAGATGTTAAACATATTAAGATAGCCCCAACTTCAGAACTCTTTATAAAGACATTGTTGAAAAATGTTACCTTCAGTTTTTGCTCATCAAGCAAAATGATATCAATACGGAAGAATTGAGCACTTTCCATTTAAAGCATCCAGTGTCTGCATTAAATATGTCCAAGGCAGATACAGCACAGGTTAGACAGAGTAAAGCTCCCTCTACAGTGTCCTGACAATAAAATTCAACCCCAAACACAGAAGTGTGCATTTTAGTGTAGGTGTATGATTGTTTTCCACTTTCTACAAGCCAACCTGACTGAGATTGCCGGTGTAGTGCTGAATGAACAAACGTGGACAAATCTTGTTTCAAATTGGCCCAATCACTTCCACATGATGTCACAAAGAGCTTAATATCCATTTTTATTACAATTGAAATCCAGTCACTTTTAAGACTCACTAAATAGAAATAAGCAAACAGAGGATAATATAAAAATAGTGAGCAATGGTTCCAAAAAGCTAAGTAATTTCAGACTAATGTCTGGTTAGCTGGGGCAGTAGTGAGGCTCGGTACAGCTCACAATCATGGACCAGTGACCTGTACTGGGAAGGACAGGATTGGATTCATCACATGATTTTCTGTGGTTGAATTGACTGTCAACCCCCACTGGCTTGGCTGTTAAAGAATGACCAATTTGTGACGCACAGATTTAAGGTAATAATGAAAAAATAGGGTTGGCAATGATTGGAGTTTCTTTACTCAGTGAGTTAAGGTCTGAAATGCACTCTTAGACAGATGGTGGAGCCAGATTCCCCAGTAACTTCCAAATGCAAGTTGGATAAATACTTTAAAAGGAAATATTTGTGGGACTTCAGGGAAAAGTGGAGTGAGACAAATTGCATAGCTTCTTAAAGGAGCCATCAAGCGCATAATGCGCCTCTTATGACGTATATTTCTGTAATCAGAGGGTGAGGTGTGTTGCCCCCCAGTAAAGAAAGACATTTTACAAATATTTTTCACTATGGAATAGTTGGCACAAAATATAGTTTTCATTTGAGAAACAGATGATGTGATAGTGCGTCCTGTATTAATGCAGCATCCTGGCTGACCTTGCTCCCCCATTCCACCTATAAAACCAAGAGATTCGAAGTCTGGCATTGAAAGATCTAATTAATTGAAAAGTCCTTCCATCTGAATTTATTACCCATGACTACCTAGCCAACCTGTTTTAATGAGGACAGTATCTAATGGAACATTGTATAGTTTCTGTAATATAGAAAATGTTATGTATATAGTGTATAGTTACTTCGCTTTGTGACCATATTACCACAGTGTAACATGCAATGAAACACCTTCCCTGATTCAGCTGTCAAGGTCAGTATCCTGCTTATTTACCTTACCCCTCAAAACCCACAGAGAAATTAGAATTCATATTTTTTCAAAAATAAAATACACACTGCTATGATCTCTGTAGAAATCAGTAACTTTCTTTGAGAAGTAGATGAAATTGGGAAGTCCCAGTTATTTGCTAAAAGAATGAAGCTACAAGGTTCCACGATTTAAAAACTAAAGAGTATTTTACTATACAAGTATCAACAAAGAAAACACTAAATTCGATCCATCCTATTCTCTTATCTTCCAGAATTTACAAGTTGAATATGAATTAACAAGTAAATCATTGAATATAAACTATAAATTGCAAATTAAATGACAGTTACGACCAAGGCAGACCTTACGAATTGGCTCAGCAGTCCACTCAGATTTTAGTGATCACTGAGTCACAATGTCCTTCAGATTCTTTCTTCCTCACAAGGAATTTCAGTCCCCTCCATCAAGGAGCTGGACTGATTCCCAGCTGACAGCAGCACAGCACCAGCCTGTGTTCCATGGGCTAAATGGCATATATCTGCAGCACTTGTTCAACTTAGTCTGGGATGGAGCAGGCCCACCAGTGTTATATTCAAGCAACGGAAACAGTCAAAACCAAATTATTCTCAGCTTCTGGATCTGGACTGCCGTCTTCAGCTTGCTTATGCTGCATCAGTATCTTCAAAAACAGTTACTGCTGCTTGGTCTGATCCTTAATAAGGTTTCGGTTTTGATTTCCCAAATTTAGTTTGTGATTTCCTTAGAAACTGGGAAGTTCAGATTAATTTCTAGGTTTAACATTTCTGCTCTATGATCGGTCCTGCCTCCAAACATCTCAATTAAATTTAACAATACAGATACCCGCACGCTTTGATCCTGGGGGGTGGGGGGATGGTGGGAGAGAGCTTTACAGTAGTGAAGGTTCCTTTGCAGTAACTTTGTCATACAATATTTTTTTATCATAACCATTTTAACCAATATATAATATAATATACTGTACTGATCGTTTCTTATTATGCATCATATTTGCAATGTTGTAAGGGCATAATCAAAGCAAAAGTAAGCAAATATAATAAGTACAATTAGCAGGATTTAATCAAAGAGTTGTCATAACTCAGAGCCTGCCTTTTCGCCTAAGCCCTGGGCTGGATTCTCCGCCGGCTGGATTCTCCGCCGGCGGGATGCTCCATTTTCAGGGTTTCCCGACGGCATGGGGCTGCCCCACAATGGAAAACCCCATTGATCGGCTGGCGTAACAGAGCATCCCACCGGCGGGGTGAAACGGAAATGTGGCGCAGCGGGACGGAGAATCCAGCCCAGGTTTAAACTCTGGACAGAGCATCAGCAATTACATTGATCTCCCCAACAAAATGCTCACTTTTTAAGTTGAGCTGCTGCAACAAACTCCAGTGAAACAACTGAGCATTCTTCAGATGGGACTTCTACAAAGTCAGATAATGGTACACAGATAATTTGTGTCAATGTTTCTCCTTGATTGGCCTCTCTTTCATCTTGTAAGCAAAGTATTTGTTTAGCCAGCTCATAGTCAGATTTCCTTCCTTCTTTGAAGCTCTTTCCTCCCTTGCTAACCTCTCTCTCTCTCTCTCTCGAGTTCACGTTCAAGCCTTCATCTTTCTCTTTCTTTCTTTTTCAAGTTTAAGGTTTTTTTTAAATTTACTTTCTGAGTTTGAGTTTTTGCTTGATCTATCCTTTATCATTTTCACCCTGCTTCATTTACGCTGAAGTCTAGCCAACTGTACCAGATTTTGTGCTATTACCTCCGTTGTCTGCTTTTTGGCCCCTGCTTTTAACTAACTTTTTCGCTAATGCTATTAACCTAATTATGGTTGATTGTAGTACATGACTCAGGTGTAAATGTTCTCTTCCATAAAAGTGTCAGTAAATAACAAAGCTTTCAAGAAGTACAGTAAAATTCATGTTAAAATCGTGTTAGACCGAACCACAGCAATTGGCAGCATCTGTGTCTCTGGATCAAAATCATGGATGAGCCCCGATTTTGTTGCCATCTCAATAGAGACCAGTAACTATTTGAAAAGTAGACAACATTAGAAAGTCCCAGTTAGGCACTAGAACTATGAAGGCACAAGATTCTGTGGTTTAAAATCAGAAGAATATTTTACAATACCAAATGTCAACACAAACACCAAATACTATATCACATAATATCTAGAATTAATATGAGTTAAACATGAATTAACAGTTGAACATAAACAAAACATTTTAAATGGCAGATATAACGACGGCAGGTCTACGAATTACTTCAATACATAGATCATACAGAGGCTGTTTAGCACAGGGCTAAATCGCTGGCTTTTAAAGCAGACCAAGGCAGGCCAGCAGCATGGTTCAATTCCCGTAACAGCCTCCCCGAACAGGTGCTGGAATGTGGCGACTAGGGGCTTTTCACAGTAACTTCATTTGAAGCCTACTTGTGACAATAAGCGATTTTCATTTCATTCATTTCATACAGTGCAGAAGGAGGCCATTCGGCCCATCGAGTCTGCACCGACCCACAATAAGTCCTCACTTCCACCCTATCCCCGTAACCCAATAACCCCTCCTAACCTTTTTGGACACTAAGGGCAATTTAGCATGGCCAATCCACCTAACCTGCACGTCTTTGGATTAGTCGATTCAGATTTTAGTAATCACTGAGAGTCACACAAGTCCTTCAAAGTCTGCCTTCCCTATGTATATGTTCAGCTCCTTTCCTTTGAGGGGGCTAGTGTGACCCCACAGCAGTGCACAACCAACCTAGGTTTCATGAGCATGGCCCTCACCATAAATGACATATGTCTGCAAGACCTGTTCAACTTGGGGTAGGCCTAGCAATGTTAACTTCCAGTAACAGAAACAGCTGCAGCAAATTATTCTCAGCCGCTGGATCTGGACTCTCATCTTCAGCTTGCTTGTACTGTACTGCATTAATGGCCTCAACAGCTGCTATTACTGCTTGAACTGATCCAAAGAACTGTGTGTTTTTATATCTTTCAACATGGTTTTTTTTTTCGATTTCCAAAATTCAGTTTTCATGTGGTTTCCTTAAATTGGGGAGCTCAGTTACATTTCTAAATTTACCTTTTCTGTTTTCCTTTCCGTTTCATTTTTTTTTAGAAAATAAAGAGGAACAGTGTCACTGGACTGCCAATTAGCTTTTATCAACAAAACAAAACATTTATCAACCGTGAAAAGTTTCATTATAATACAATGCTCCTTCACTCCCCTTTATCTTCACAAATGTACATACTCATCACCGCTGGGACAATATCCCTCTCTAACAGCACAGTGGGTATACCTACACCTCACGGACTGCAGTGGTTTAAGGCAACTCTCCACCACCTTCTGAAGGACAACTTAGGGATGGCAATAAATGTTGGCCTAACCAGCGACGCCCACATCCGTAAATTTAAAAAAAAAAGATTTCAAGGATAACGTGGGTTACACAATATATCTTATGCTATAATTTTCTTGGTAAATAAATGTAAATGACACCACAGTATTAGAGGATCATAGGCTGCTCAGAGCTGACTGATGCTGATTTAACCTGAGGGTCACCACACCTCAGGCACAGAGCAAGGTTGAGAAGGCGGGGCCTTCATGAATAACCTCAGCCAGTGCGTTACTGAACCCACATGTGGGTTCGCATCACAAACCAGCTATCCAGCCAGCTGAGCTAAACAACAGTCCCTGTAATTCAACTGGTTAACTGTGGTCAGAAAGCACCCCACTCTGAAGCTCAGTGACGTGCCATTCAAACGATCCTCTGTGGATTTCCATTCAATTGCCCCCAGATGATTGTCGCACAAATGTTTCCAAATTATGCTCTCAAAAAAGCGCGCCTTAAAATTTTCTTCAATCAGTGCTATCCATCAGCTGTTTCCTCAAGGTTCCACCTCCAGGTTTTCTAACTTTCAAACAGATTCTCAACTATTTTATTAAAGATCTGCCTCCAGGTTTTACAATTGTTCTTTCCATATTCCCTTGTCTTGATTTGCCACAAGTGTCCAAACTTCTTCTTGAAAACCCAGGTACTCCGTCTCCAACAGAATACTATTATTTCAAAGACTGGAAATAAGGGCACTGAACCTTACGATTGCTTCAGATATGCTTGACTTTTCCCCAGACAACTTTACCCAGGCCTACGCTTTCAGTATCCTGTGCCAATGGCAGTTCCTTTGTCCCCTTGACTTATCATTTCCTGAAAACTTCTGGTTTCTAGAACTAACTGTCCTTTAGTTTCTCTGGAGCTTGCTTACATGCCCATTGTTTATCTGCTTCTAGCAGAGCTGAGAGCGATTCTGTCTAGACTCTATCTCCATGTGCCTGTAATTTCAGTTTAACACACAAAAATACTTTCTACCGTAAAGTCTTGCTATGCAACATCCCATTCGTTCACAAGTGCTTGTTTACTTTTCCAGTCACAGACCTTCACAATAGAAACAAGAGTTTGAACAGAAACCAAAAATCCCCATACATGCAAACACCTTTGTTTAACTTGAATCTAACAAGAGTTGTACCCTTTACTACACAAATCACTAAATTAAACACCTAAATCTATATCTTATTTCTAATATTTAGCAATACAAATGTAGATCACTTAAACGTACCCTTTTCCTGACACTCAAAGACATACAAATAATTTTAAAATACAGATTCCTTTACAGCGCTATGTCAGAAATTAAAAGGTGAATATTTCAATTGCCGAGTCCAGTGTGAATGCCAAACCCTGTCACCCTCACTTAATGCTGGGCTCTGATTTCCCAGTATTCCGATATTATGTAGAGGCTTCAATACACAAACAGATAATTTGGCCCCACCGGCCCATGCTGGGGTTTATGCTCCACAAGAGCGTATCTCCATATCTAATCCTATCAGCACATACATCTATTGCTTTATCATTCACTAGCTTCCTCTCCAATGCATCTCTGCTATTTGCCTGTGGTAGCAAGTTCCACGTTCCCAGCATTAAGAATAACGGATTATCTGGTCGTTATCGCGTTGCTGTTTGTGGGAGTTTGCGGAGTGTAAATTGGCTGCTCCATTTCCTACGTTATAATGGTGAATACACTTCAAAATATACTCCATTGGTTGCAAAGCAAATTGTGATGTCTGGTGATTGTGAAAAGTGCCATTTCAGTGCAAGTCCTTTACTATTCGGGTAAAGAAATTTCTCCTGAATTCCCTATTGGACTTATTCATGGCTATCTTAACATTTTTATTTATAGTTGAACAGCTTCAGAATACAGTCCCAGTGAAGGATATGTTATCTATTTTTTTTATCCTCCTCAAATAAATGATTTACAACTTTCCCCAATGGGCCTGTTCAGATCTATGTGGCCAGTGGCTGAACCATCAAACTCTGGATGCTTAGTTCGAACTCTGAGCAAATTGTTGTTTGGGTCAATGTGTTTTTAGGGTACAAGAAAAACACCCAAGATTCCTGTTGCTGATCCGTCCAGCAAACCCGCTGCCCACAGCACCACTCACCAGGTCAGTGGTTCAGCTGTAGGGGTAATAGGTTGGAAGGGGAATGGGCTAGAGGGACAATAAGTTGGTGAACCAATTAACCAGCACTGGAATTAAGTGGGAGGGTAATGCATTGTGATGTATCCTGGGAATAGAAAGATCTGGTTGCAGGTAAATTAATGGAATTAACTGAAATGGATTGAGCTGGTGATGGGCTGAAGTGACCAATTGATGGTGGAAGGAGGTTTATTTGTTTATTTTTTCTTTCTTTAAATTTAGTGTACCCAATTCATTTTTTCCAATTAAGGGGCAATTTAGCATGGCCAATCCACCTAGCCTGCACATCTTTGGGTTGTGGGAGCAAAACCCACGCAAACACTGGGAGAATGTGCAAACTCCACACGGACAGTGACCCAGAGCCAGGATCGATCCTGGGACCACTGTGCCACCACTGTGCTGCCCTGTGGAAGGAGGTTTATGATGGAAAAGACAGATGAACTGAAATTATCTTTGGGTGGGGGAGGGGGGCTGTTCTTGTGATGGATAGATCTGGCAATAACTGAAATGGATGGTGGGTGGAAATGTTTAATTTAATGATGGAAAAAGATTTATTCTGTCCTTTTGTTCAATGAATCAAAAGAACAATTGGGAGACAAATGTTGGTGATGTAACATTTATTTCAATTGGTTTACATTTGGAACAAATTGTTCAGTGTTAGCAGCTTACAGACTTGCATTTTTAACACATCTTAAGTGTATAACTGATTCTATTTATGCTGATGGTATACACCTAAGAGGAGCATATAATAAGGTATACATTCGTGCAAAAACATTCAGAAAAATGCATCTCTTCTATTTACAGCAGCAGTTCATTTTATTAGACACATTTAATATTGTGATACTGGACAGTTTTGAGACATAAATTCCTTGTAACAAAGACAGACGTGACATTTCCCCTCAATGTTTAATGGTAGCCTAACCGCTGGGGCTTGTGGCTTTGAACCATGTGATTTCTGAGGGTGCTCTGATTTTTGCATCTTAAATGATTCACTCTCCCATCCATCCATAAAATCCCTATAGTGCAGAAGGAGGCCATTCGGCCCATCAGGTCTGCACCGGCTCTCCGAAAGAGCACCCCACCTCGTCTCACTCCCCCCACCCTATCCCTGCAACCCCATAGCCCCATTTAGCCTGCACATCTTGGGACACTAAGGGGCAATTTAGCATGGCCAATCTGCCTTTGGACTGTGGGAGAAAACCGGAGCACCCAAAAGAAACCCACGCAGACGGGAGAACGTACAAACTCCACGTAGACAGTTATCCAAGGCTGGAATTGAACACAGGTCCCTGGCGCTGTAAGGCAGCAGTGCTATCCAGGAAAGGAAATTTGCAATCCAGGACTCAAATAGCCAAATAAACACTGGATTGGATTACAGATTCACCTTTTCAAGAACTCTGTGCCCTGAAGGCGCAATGAGCAAGGTTGTCAAACTGCTTCTCTCATACAGAAGCAGAAGGCATACCTTTGATTCATGGTGGGAGGGGAATTGATTCTCATGAATCTATGAAATATTAATGGAAGTAAGGGCTTGTCTAGTGTGCAAAAGTGTAGTATTAATATTTTCAGTGTATTATGCCACCCCATCACAACATACCTGGCTTGCTGCATACAGTATCTTCCAAGAAGAGATGGAATTAGAAATGACTGCATTTGGCAACCACAGTCTTCAGATATGCTTCATGGGGGGTCTAATAATCTAGAATTTCAAAATTACGAGTAACTCTGAGGAAGGTTGTGAGTTAGGAGAGGTGAAGTGGAAATTGGTGAGGATGCACTTTCCATCAGTGTTCACCCAAGAGAATGACCATAGAATAGGTAGATCCAGACTTTTATTTGTTAACAGAATATGAGTTTTTCTGGCAAGACTGGCATTTACTGCCATCCTTCATTATTCTTGAAATGATGATTAAAATGAAGTAAGAAATATTATAAATAAAAGGAAAGTTGGAGAGAATTTAGTTAAACTAAAGCGGGACAATCCCAGGATCCTACAAGAAATGGGCATGTAAAAGGAAAGGCCTTGAGCAAATAGGTGTGTGCTCCATTTGGCAGGAGATGACACAAGATGTCCATTAGGATCTGTACTGAACCCCCATTTTTCATGATATAAATAACTTGGATAAACAAATAAATAACTTTATTCATTTGCTCATGACACTGAATTAGGTGGCACAATAAATTATGTAGACAGAAGGAGAAAGTTTAAAAGGGATATCAATAGATTTAAGTCAGTAGCCAACACTGTAGCAGCTAGAGTTTTATGCCCACTCTTCAGATACAAAAAACACACAAATCATAATGGTTTATCATAGAGTGATGTGTGATATGTAGAAATGAACAGCTGACTGTCACATTAATAAGACTATATCACTGTGGAAATTCAGGTATGATATTCAGGGCTTGATGCAAGAGCTGAGATCAAAACCATTCTCAGCCTGTCACAAAAGAGTGATTTGTAAGGGGTACAAAGCCAGGAACTATGGAGGAGGATTTAGGGCCCCTTGTACAGAAATCACTGGCGAAGGAGTGCAAAAAATAATTAAAATGGCTAATGGAATGTTGTCCTTTATCTCGGAGACGGGAATACGAAGGGGTAGGTCTTATGGTTCAGTGGTATAAACTTCTGGTTCTCACCGATCATAGAATTTACAGTGCAGAAGGAGGCCATTCGGCCCATCAAGTCTACACCAGCCCCTGAAAGAGCACCCTACTTAAGCCCACACCCTCACCCTGCAACCCCACCTAACCTTTGGACACGACGGGCAATTTAACATAGCCAATCCGCCTAAACTGCACGTATTTGGACTGTGGGAGGAAATCTACGCAGATTAAGGGAGAACGTGCAGACTCCGCACAGTGACTCAAGCCGGGTCCCTGGCGATGTAAAGTAACAGTGCTAACCACTGTGCTACAGTGCTGCCCCAAAGTAAGTGTTCAGTTTTGGGCACTGCACTGCAGGAAAGGTACATTGAACTTGAAAGGGGGTGCAGATTAGATTCACCAGAAGGTTTAAAGATTGAGGTTCAGTTACAGATAAGGCCTGCATGGCTTAACTATTGGAGATTACGGGAAATTGAATTGAGGAGTTAAAGATGATTGAAGGATTTAATAGGGTAGACAAAGAGACACAATTTCTCTTGGAGAGTCTAGAATAAGTGGAACTATCTTACCCATGCTATTCGGATTGATGTCAGGAAGCACTTCTTAATTCAAAGTGTTGGGGAAATCTGGAATTCTCTGTCGCAAAAAGCTATTGAGCCTAGTTAAAATATGATCTATCTGAATGGTGGAACAGGCCCGTGGGATTAAACAGCCTATTTCTGTTCCTATGTTCAAAGGTTTCTAATATCAGACATCATTTTACTCTGTTTTTAATGTAGTCACCTATAATAGCCCTGCCCGCACACTCCTGGCGTCGTTTAGCTGACGTGTGTGTTCCCGCGGTCACTGCCTCTATATAGCTCGAAATACAAGCAGACCACAGACAATGGCAGGGGTTGCCTGTTTTGGATGTTTTTTGACAGACCCCAGCTCCAATTTTATTTTTTATGCCCGTATATTTTTCTTGCATGCAGCAGTACTGAAGAACTTAATGCTTAATTCTTGCAGACTCCAGGGCAGACAAACATAGAAACATACAAATTAGGAACATGAATAGACCATTTAGCCCCTCGAGCCTGTCCCGTCATTTAATAAGATCATAGCTGATTTGATTATGGCCTCCACTCTACTTCCCTGCCTACCTCCATTTACCATTGTCCCTGTCAGTCAAGAATCCACCTAACTCCGTCCTTAAGTTATTCCATAACCTTGCCATCACTGCTCTGAGGAAGGGAATTACACAGACTAACGACCCTCAGAGAAACAAAAACTCACCTCCGTCTTAAATGGGAGGCCCATTATTTTTAAACAGTGTCACCTACTGTCTCCCACAAGATGAAACATCCTCTCAGCATCTACCCTATTAATGCTCCCCAGGATCCTCCATGTTTCAATAAGATCGCTTTCATTCTTCTGAGTTCCAGTGGATACAAACTTTTAAGTTTCCTTATTAATCACTTCCCAGAAAATGGTCCAGAGAACTTTCCCTGAACTGCTTCTAAAGCACCTGCCCCATCCTTTTGGTCCAATAGTCTCCGGCCTCTGGACACCCTCCTACATCCCCCCCTTGCCTCAGGACCCCAATCACCACTCGTGGCCCTCCAGGCCTTCCCTACCCTACACTCCCGGGACATCACAATCTTACCAGGGCCTCCAGTTCCTAGATTTGGTCCCCAAAGTGGTGAAATCCCTGCCATCAGAAAAATTCAGGCCAAGATGTGGTCTAATCGATGCCCCTTACAACTGTAGCAAAACATTCCTACTTTTATATTCTATTTCTCTTCGAATAAACAAGAACCTTCTATTTGCCTTTCTAATCATGGCAATTCAGGAGCGATTGGCAACCTTTCAATGTCAACTTTCATTGACTGCTTGGCTTACGCTCAACAGCATTGATATCTAAGTGGCCCTCATGATTTGATCTACAGGGAGTCCGAGGTTATGGGAAGAAGGCCACAATCAGATCTGCCGTGATCTCATTGAATTACAGAGCAGGCTCAAGGGATCAAATGGATGTTCCTATGTTGAACTCAGAATTATATAGAACAAAGACATATAAAAAATAAAAGATCATCCTCTCTCTATAAAACAAGGGGTCCCTAATATTTCCTAGGACCCCACTTTATCACAGTTCTATCTTCTGTTCAACATTCATTTATCCCCGTTTCCAAATATCTTTGGAAAAAAATATACATTTCTAATTCACTGTGAATGCATTGTCCAATGTCCTTCATGAGAGGGGCTATTTGATCCTGGACCATATGGTCGCCAAGAACGGTGGACATTTAAGGGTGCTGTTCAGCGAATCACATGATGTGGAAATCGTGTCCTGGCAGGTGACCTGCACACAGAATGTACTGGTTGTGGTTTTGAAAGGGTTTGTCATGTCAAATTTGATGCCACACTGCTCACTCATTACTGAGCTGGTGACCTCTGGGGTCTTGTGCACGCCCTGAACTGACATAGCCTTGGCTGAACTCAGTCCATAACTGGCAGATGAGTTGACTTTTTTCTTGTTGGTGTCTAAGAACACAAAAGCTTTGTCCAGCCGCTCTCCATTCCGGCAGCGCAAATAAGAAGGCCAACAGTATTCATTCTCTCTGGCTGTTGGAACAAGAGAAGGAAGAAGGTTAGAATGATTTCATTTGAACTTTAATTGGAGGTGCTGACTTTCTGATGAGACATTAACCCAAGGACCATAAGACATAGGAGCAGAATTAGGCCACTCGGCCCATCGAGTCTGCTCCGCCATTCAATCATGGCTGATATTTTCTCATCCCCATTCTCCTGCCTTCTCACCATAACCCCTGATCCCCTTATTAATCATGAACCTATCTATCTCTGTCTTAAAGACACTCAGCGAATTGGCCTCCACAGCCTTCAGCGGCAAAGAGTTCCACAAATTCACCACCCTCTAGCTGAAGAAATTCCTCATCTCTGTTTTAAAGGATTGTCCCTTTAGTCAGATGGTGTCCTCTGGTTCTAGTTTTTCCTACAAGTGGAAACATCCTCTCCACGTCCACTCTATCCAGGCCTCGCAGTATCTTGTAAGTTTCAATAAGATCCCCTCTAATCCTTCTTAACTCCAACAAGTACAGACCCAGAGTCCTCAAACGTTCCTCATATGACAAGTTCTTCATTCCAAGGATCATTCTTAAGAACCTCCTCTGGACCCTTTCCAAGGCCAGCACATCCTTCCGTAGAATGGGGCCCAAAACTGCTCACAATACTTCAAATGGAGTCTGACGGATCTGACTAGAGCCTTATACAGCCTCAGAAGTGCATCCCTGGTCTTGTATTCTAGCCCCTTGACATGAATGCAAACATTGCATTTGCCTTCTTAACTGCCGACTGAACCTGTACATTAACCTTAAGAGAATCGTTAACAAGGACTCCCAAGTCCCTTTGTGCTTCTGCTTTCCGAAGCATTTGCCCATTTAGAAAATAGTCTATGCCTAAATTCCTCCTTCCAAAGTGCATAACCTCACACTTTTCCACATTGTATTTCATTTGCCACTTCGTTGCCCACTCTCCTAGCTTGTCCATCCTTCTGCAGCCCCCTTGCTTCCTCAATACTACCTGTCCCTCTACAGATCTTTGTATCATTTGGAAACTTAGCAACAGTGCCTTCAGTACTTCTTCCAGATTATTATTGTATATTGTGAAAAGTTGTGGTCCCAGCACAGACCCCTGAGGCACACAACTAGTTACTAGCTGCCATCCTGAAAAAGACCCCTTTATCCCCACTCTCTGCCTTCTGCCAGTCAGCCAATCCTCTATTCATGCCAGGATCTTACCCTTAATACCGTGGGCTTTTAACTTATTTAACAGTCTCAAGGAACAGTCCATCATCTCGGGTGTTGATAAAAGATCCTATGGTATTACATGCAGAAGAGGTGGAGAGTTCTCGCGGTATCTTGGCAAATATTTATCCCTCAACCAACATCACTAAAAAGAGATTATCTAGTCAAATTCATATTGCTAACAATAGCATACAGATCTACGAATTGAAGATCTGAAGTAAAGAACTTAGGAAACGGTACTACTAAAATAAATCTATTAATCGCAAAGAGCATCTAAAGATTACATTCAACGCTCAACTGGTCACCGAAGAAGAAGACGGGTAACTTGAAAACAGCACAAAGTCTTTGTGTAACTGGATGCAAATTGGTGCGCTTTTAAGCAGCAGTTGCCTTTGTGTGGCAGCCTTCGGTCTACAGGCACAGCGAAAAATAGTGTTGCTCACTGTAGCAGGTCCACATGTGATCAAAATCTTTAACACATTTGTATTTGAGCAGGAGGTAGATAGTGAGAACTTTGATGCCAACATTAAAAAGTTCGATGAGCATTGTATCCCGAAGAAAAACAAACCTTTTGAAAGGTACATTTTTGGAATGCGCACGCAGTAGACAGGCGAGTCGTTCGACAGTTTTCTGACAGATTTAAAATGAAAGGCTCAGACTTGTAATTTTGCCACATTAAAGTCAACAATTATCAGGGATCAAATTGTATTTGGCATAAAAAATGATAAAGTGTGTGAATGTCTTTTGAGGGCGAATGAGCTCCAGCTCGAAGATGAAATAAAAATCTGCCATGCCAGCGAGTTAGCTGGGCAGCAAATCAACACGTTAAACATGAGAAGTTTAGGTGCGAAAATCGGGAATGTTGTGACGCACCCAAAAGGAAAATGTGGTCTCAACAGCGGCAGCCGATTGCCAGATGCCACCATTTTGTTTAAGCAGTGTGGAAATAGGCATTTACAGAGTTTCTTTGCTCAGAAATTAAACGTTTATAAATGTCAAACTTGACACAGGAGCGAGAGCGAATCTCATCAGTATCATGGATATTGAAGCGATGAGAATCAAGCTAAAGATTTTGAACAGACCAGTATTTTTAAAAGATTACAATGATCAAAGGATTAATTCTTTAGGTGTGTGTGAGCTTGAAATTCAAGTCAAAAATAGAATCCATAAAGTGACATTTTCAATTGGAGCCACAGATCGTGAATCATTATAGGTGTGGAAGCTTGTGAAACACTTCAGTTAATCAAGAGAATATATAGTGCTGACTATGCTTTGAATGCGCACAGTGGATCGGTGGATTCAATAGTACAAGCGTTTCCGGAAATGTTACAAGGTTTCGGTGTCTTACCATTTACTTACCAAATTCAACTAAAGGATAATGCGCAACCTGTAATACATGCTCCTAGGGAGAGTACCAGTACCATTAAGCGATCAGTAAAAAGCTGAACTTGATAGAATGAGGAATCTGGGGGTTATTAAGAAAATCGAAGAACCAACAGATTGGGTAAACTCAATGGTGTATATTAAGAAACGCAATAACAAATTAAGAATATGCATGTATCCTAAAGACCTCAAGACCAATATCAAACGAAAAATCTATCCAATACCAAAATGTGAAGAAATAACGAGCGAAATGTCAGCGAAATTCCCCTCCAACTCGATTTTCAAATTTGTTGATGACACCACTGTAGTGCATCGGATTTCAAACAATGACGAGACAGGGTATAGGAATGAGATAGAGAATCTGGTGAACTGGTGCGACGACAATAATCTCTCCCCCAATGTCAACAAAACGAAGGAGATTGTCATCGACTTCAGGATGCGTAGTGGCGAACATGCCCCTGTCTACATCAATGGGTACGAAGTAGAAAGGGTCGAGAGCTTCAAGTTTTTAGATGGACAGATCACCAACAACCTGTCTTGGTCCCCCCATGCCGACACTATAGTTAAGAAAGCCCACCAACAACTCTACTTTCTCAGAAGACTAAGGAAATTTGGCATGTCAGCTACGACCCTCACCAACCTCTACAGATGTACCATAGAAAGCACTCTTTCTGGTTGTCTCACAGCTTGGTATGGATCCTGCTCTGCCAAAGACCGCAGGAAACTACAAAAGGTCGTGAATGTAGCTCAATTCATCACGCAAACCAGCCTCCCATCCATTGACTCTATCTATAATTCCCGCTGCCTCAGAAAGGCAGTCAGCATAATTAAGGAGCCCACGCACCCCAGAGATACTCTCTTCCACCTTCTTCCGTCAGGAAAAAAATACCAAAGTTTGAGGTCACGTACCAACCGCCTCAAGAACAGCTTCTTCCCTACTGCCATCAGACTTTTGAATGGACCTACCTCGTATTAAGTTGCTCTTTTCTCTACACCTTGCTATAACTGTAACATTATATTCTGCAGTCTTCCATATGTACAGCATGCAAGAAACAATACTTTTCACTGTATATTAATGCATGCGACAATAATAAATCAAATCAAAAGGTGCGCCTTGCTTCAGTAAACTGGATGCATCGCAGGGTTTTTGGCAACTCAATTTGGATGAAGAGAGTACAAAGTATTGTACGTTTAACACTCCATTTGGGCGCTTCCGTTTTCTTCGAATGCCTTTTGGATAATATCCGCATCTGAAATCTTTCACAGGGCAATGGAGCACATCGTGGAAGGTATTCAAGGAGTTCATGTGTATGTTGACGATATAAATGTATCAATATAAAAGTTCTACGAAGGAAGAACACAACGACCGACTTATCAAAGTACTACTGAGTGTTAAGAAGTACCGGCGAAGGTTGAACAAAGCCAAGTGGTAATTTGGCGTTAAAGTAATCACATTTCTTTATGTTTCTTTGGGGGACAAGTTGTCTGCTCAAGGCGTACAAGCCAATCAAATGCAAATACAGGCAATAATGAATACGCTACGACCGTCAGACAAGAAAGGCGTTCTGAGGATATTAGGAATGGTTAACTTTATAGGTAAATTTATTCCAAATTTGTCAGCCAAGACAACGTGTCTGGGAGAACGTATGAAGAAGATGAAAACTTTTGAATGGACAGATAAGCATGAGCAAGAATGGTTTACTCTGAAGACAGCTTTGACAACAGCTCCGATGCTGGCATTTTTCGACCCGACCAAGAAAACAAAAATCTCGACTGATGCGTCGAAGGATGGGTTAGGTGCAGTTTTGTTACAGCAGGAAGATGGAGAGCAGTTGCCTGTGCGTCTAGGTCCATGACCGACTCTTGAGTGTCGATACTCTCAAATTGAGAAGGAATGTCTTGGACTAGTTCACAGCCATGTGCATAGCCTACCAACCTTTCTGGTAGAAATGGATCACAGACCATTGGTAGCCATCATCAAAAACAACCTAAGTGAGATGTCACCACTCATCCAGAGAATGATGATGAGCTCCAGGGGTATGATTTTGATCTAATCTACACTCCTGGCAAGCACATTGTAGTTACAGATGCGCTATCAAAAGCTACAGCTGTGCTGGAAGACAATCATATGGAAGAAGATGTGCAAGTGCATGTCAATCTGATACAGAGATACTGCCGGTGTCTGATAAAATATCAAAACTAACAGTGGCAGAAACCTAAAAGGATGAAGTTCTACAGAAGGTAATCCAGAATCTCAATGAGGGATGGCCAAAAGGGTCATGTTCAAAGTACCACAGCATCAGAGCAGAACGAAGTGCAGCCAATGGCCTACTAAGGCAACAAAGAATAATAATATCACAGTCTCTGTGAGCCGAAATTTTATTAAAAATTCATGACGGCCACCTCAGAATTGTAAAAGGAGAGCACAAAACACGGTATATTGGCCAAGCATTAGCAAGGATATTCAAAGGATGGTAGAGGAATACGTGACATGTCAAAAATTCCAACATAGACAAATGAAAGAACCAATACAGATGGACGATAATTCCATGGCAGAAAGTAGGGATAGACTTGTTTTACCTCGAAGGGAAAGAGTATTTACTGGTCGTTGATTACTTTTCCAATTTTCCTGAAGTTATCCAGCTCGTCAGCCAGGTGTGTTATAATGCATACTAAAGCTATCTCTGCTTGTCATAGCATTCCACAGGTTGTCCTGAGTGACAATGGTCCACGTTTCAGTTGTCAGAAATGGAGGGAATTTGTGCAGAAGTACGACTTCAAGCGTGTCACGTCCAGCCCCTTGTATCCACTTCCGGTGGCGGCTATGAGGGAGTAGGTCGCACATTTGGTGGCTCCCGTTTTGGTCGGACTTTCGGACCGTTTCCCCTGACTTTTTTGCGATTTTGAGCGCAGAACTGGAAACCAATAGTGCTCAGGCACAGGACCCATACAGAATTGTATGGACCTAAGAAGCCGGAGGGTCCATAAACAGCAGAAGAAGTGGTCGAGTAAGGGCACAGTGGAGGCTGTGAGAGAGACCAGCATGGCTGATGTTCAGAGCAAGGCACCGACAGCCCAGCCCACAATGGAGCAGCTGCTGCAGACTATGCAGGAGGGCTTTTTGGCTCTGAAGCGTGACAACTTGGAGCCGCTATAGAAGTCGATTGACCGGATGGGAAAAAGGCTGGATGATCAGGCTGAGAAGCTCCAGCAGTTGGAGAAGTCAGTGGAGGAGCAGGCTGACTTTCAAACGGTGGCGGATGTGGAGATTCGGAGGCTAAGGGACCAGCAAAAAGTGCTTCTGGAAAGGCTGGAGGACCCGGACAACAGATCTCGCCGGCAGAACGTGAAAACCATGGGCCTCCCGGAGGGGGTAGAGGGGCTAGACGCTACCGCATATGTGGAGGGTATGTTTCAGAAGTTGCTGGGGAACGAGGTGTTCCCGCGCCCGCCGGTGGTGGACAGGGCACACAGAGTGCAGGTGAGGCAGCCGCAATGAGGGGGTCCCCCATGAGAGATGGTGGTACGCTTTCACAGGTACCTGGACAAGGAACGGGTGCTGCAATGGGCAAAGAGCACACAAAGCTGCACTGGGACAATACCACCCTCCGTGTGTACCAGGATTTGAGCGCGGAGGTGGCCAGGAGGAGGGGAGGCTACAGGCAGGTGAAGGTGATACTGTATAAAAACAAGGTGAAATTCGGGCTGCTTTTTCCGGCGCGACTGTGGGTTACGTATGAGGGTCAGCACCACTATTTCGAGGAACCCAAAGAGGCGATGGACGTTGTTAAGAAGCAAGGGCTGGCCCTGAGCTGAGGACGTTTGGACTCATGATAGAACTTTTAAGTATATGTGGTGTCTCTCCCATTTTGAAAAGTACTGCATGTTTGGGTCCGTTTTTGTCGTTTCCTTTTTCGACCTTTGTAGGGGGTTGGAAGGTGGTAGGAATGTGGGGTTTTTTTTGCGTGGTTTACCTGAATGTTTCCTGTTTGGGCTCTTTGATTCATTGGAGTTTGGCTGGGGGGAAAATAATAAAGAAAAGAGTTAAAAGGGCTGGGTTAAAATGGATGCTTCAAGTGAACTTTGTGCAATCTTTTTCTGTGTCTCTATGGGAAGGACTGAGAGTGCCTGTTATTTCTTATCTCTTTTTTTTCTTGTTTAACTTGAATGGTGCTATTGTGGGGGTTGTTTATGACTTGTATGGAGTGTTTGCTTATGTAGGGATGATCTGGGGAAGTGGTATGGATGGGTCGGGGGAGGGGTGACTGGGAACAATGGGTGGGCGACGTGCTGGCACCGAGGCTGGGAGCCCCAGGCTAGCTGAGTGCGGCTAGACAACGGTAACCGAGGTTGGGGGGGGGGGGGTGCATATAGTTAGATTAGAGCAGGGGTTAGGTGATAGGATGGTGTTGCTGGGGGGGGGGGGGGGGGGGGGGAGTTGTTCTGCTGACGGGGATGGAAATTGGGCATGGCGACAGTGAGGAGGTCATGGGTGGAGCCGATCAGGTGGCTGGCCAGATGAAGCACGAAACATGGCTGGGGGGCTGGCCAAATAAAGGGGATGGCTGATCTGCAAAGGGGGAGGCAAAGTGCCCCCCAACCAGGCTGATCACCTGGAATGTTAGAGGGTTAAACGGGCCAGTGAAGAGGGCGCGTGTGTTTGCGCATTTGCGGGTTCTGAAGGCGGACATAGTCTTGCTGCAGGAGACGCACCTGAAAGTGGCAGACCAGGTTAGGTTTAGGGAGGGCTGGGTCAGTCAGGTCTTTCATTCGGGGCTTGATTCTAAGACGAGGGAGGTTGCGATCCTGATTAATAAAAGGGTACAATTTGAGGCGTAGGGCACAGTCGTGGATGGGGGTGGCAGATTCGTTATGGTGAGGGGTAAGCTCGAAGAGGTGAGAGTAGTCCTGGTCAGTGTGTATGCCCCTAATTGGGACAATGTGGATTTTATTAGGAGGATGCCATGGAAGATCCCCGACTTGGACTTGTGTAAGCTGATCATGGGCGGGGACTTTAATACAGTCCTGGACCCAAGCCTGGACCGGTCATGTTCAAGAACGGGCAAGTTGCCAGCGATGGCAAAGGAACTGAGAGGGTTCATGGAGCAAACGGAGGGAGCAGATCCGTGGAGATTTAGCCGGCCGACAGCGAGGGAGTTCTCGTACTACTCCTACGTCCACAAGGTGAATTCCCAAATTGAGTACTTTGTTGTGAGTAGGGATCTGCTGGCCGGAATGGTGGGGGCAGAATATTCGGCAATTGCCATATCGGACCATGCTCCGCACTGGGTAGACCTGCAGTTTTGTACGGACAGCTTTCAGCGCCCACCATGGAGTCTGGAAGTTGGGTTACCTGCGGACGAGGCGGCGTGCGAGAGGCTGAGGCAATGCTTGCAGAATTACCTGCAGGTGAACGATACTGGAGAAGTCTCGGCAGCAGTGCTCTGGGAGGCACTGAAGGCGGTGGTGAGAGGGGAGCTGATTTCAATCCGGTCGTACAGGTACAGGGCAGATAAGGCAGAGATGGACCGACTGATTAAGGAAATTTTACGGACGGACAGGAGTTACGTGGACTCCCCGAGGCCGGAGTTACTCAGGTAACGACAGAGGCTGCAGACCGAATTTGGGGTGCTGACTACAGGCAAGGCTGTAGAGCAGCTTAGAAAGGCAAAAGGCACGATTTATGAGCATGGGGAGAAGGCCAGTAGAATGCTTGCGCAACAATTAAGGAAGAGGGAAGCGGCTAGAGAAATAGGGAGGGTTGTGGATGGGGAAGGCAATCTAGTGGGTGACCCGGCAGGGCTGAACAAGGTCTTTAGGGACTTTTATAGAAAGCTGTACACTTCGGAACCACCCGGGGGACCGGGGCAGATGAGGCGATTCCTGGACGGACTGAGTGGGGAGGGGGTTGGTGGACGGACTGGGGGCCCTGTTCAGGATCAAAGAGGTATTGGGGGGCCTGAAGGTCATGCAGTCGGGTAAAGGCCCGGGGCCGGACAGGTATCCGGTGGAGTTTTTTTAAAAATTTGCCGGGATAATGGGGCCAGTGCTGGTCAGGGTCTTTAACGAGGCAAGAGACAGGGAGTTTACCCCCGACAATGTCGCAGGCCACCATCTCATTCTGAAACGGGATAAGGACCCGGAGACATGTGGGTCATACAGGCCAATCTCTTTGATCAACGTAGGCGCCAAGTTACTGGCCAAGATTTTGGCGACCAGAATTGAGGACTGTGTACCGGGTGTAATTGTGGAGGACTGTGGTAGTATGTATTAGGGGTCATGTGGGACTGGAAGCCCTAATGTCATTGGCTGACAGATCCCGGGTCCTGGTTGGCCGTTGACCTATAGCTCCGCCCTGAAGGCGGAGTATAAGAAGCCGGAGTCCTCCCCCGCAGGCCATTCTACTATCGAGCTGCGGGGGAACAGACACGCTTAATAAAGCCTCATCGACTTCACTCTATTCGTCTCTCGGAGTCTTTGTGCGCCACAATTTATTAAGCGTGCCTAAAAAGGACTATGGAGCTCAGGATCATCCCGGAATGCCTGAGGATCAGCCGCCACGCAGTGAACGCGGCAGCAGCCTTCAAGCACTGGCAGACTTGTTTCGAGGCCTACCTCAGAACGGCAAAATGCGGTTTGCATTCTGCGCAGATGTGGCAGTCCCTTGTGACTGTACGGACCTCCTCTAAAGAGTATGGGAGGTTGCGGGACTTGATAAAGTGGAAAAACCGAGTGACCCCCAGGTGGCAGAGGTCCTCGTGGAGGGTTTGGAGGCGGTTAATTTGTGCGTTGGCACATGTGCCGCGGGATAGGGCATCGGACGGCTCGTTCAGCTTTCCGGGACGATACAAGATCTCGTAGTTGAAGGTGGAGAGCTCGATCCTCCACCGCAAGATCTTGTCGTTTTTGATTTTGGGAGGAATTCATACCTGCCACAAAAGCATCGCACATTAACATGTCCGTGTGTTCATTTGCGTTCACTGAAGGGCAGCTGCAGGCTCGTCCCAAAATCAGCAGCGCCGGGTAGAATTCGTCAATCGATTCTCCGGGACTTTGCCGTCTCGTCGCGAGCTGGTAGCGAGCGTAGATGCAAACGCCTCATGAGCGTCTCCTTGTCTTCCCTAGGAAGTCCTCCTCTGGAACGTCGCTGCCAACCTGGCTGGTGGCCCCAGGACCCATCTTGCTCCGAAAGCATGTGCGGGCACACAAGGCGGACCCGTTGATCGAAAGGGTTCACCTCCTCCACGCGAATCCGCAGTACGCTTACGTGGAGTACCCCGACGGCCGACAGGACACTGTCTCCCTGCGGGATCTGGCGCCCGCCGGCAAAACACACCCCCCCCCAACACCATTCACCCAACCCCCCCCTTCCTGCCACCGCCGCACCCCGCGACCGCCCCTTCCCAGGAGGATCGGTTCCCCTCCCCTCAGGCCCGACCAAGAATAAAGCCCAAGCTGAAACCGTAAGGCTCCCGGAGACGACAACACCGGAACAAGCACCACCACCACCACCGGGGCCGAGGCGACCGACACGGACGACCAGACCGCCCGACCGACTCGTGGCATCGATCTAAATCAAAATATGGACTTTTCACAAGAACATTTTGCTTTTTCTCCCGATACCGTCTGTAAATAGTTGAAACAGGACAAAATTGTACATACTGTATTGCCATATGAATGTTTTCCTCCCAGGACCAGCCCTGTAAACCCTTACCACCATGCGAAGCATCACCCCGCCGGGTTCATTTTTGACAAGGGGTGAATGTGGTAGTATGTATTAGGGGTCATGTGGGACTGGAAGCCCTAATGTCATTGGCTGACAGATCCCGGGTCCTGGTTGGCCGTTGACCTATAGCTCCGCCCTGAAGGCGGAGTATAAGAAGCCGGAGTCCTCCCCCACAGGCCATTCTACTATCGAGCAGCGGGGGAACAGACACGCTTAATAAAGCCTCATCGACTTCACTCTATTCGTCTCTCGGAGTCTTTGTGCGCTACAAGGACCAAACCGGGTTTGCAAAGGGGAGGCAGCTGGTGGCCAACCTAAGGAGGCTGCTCAACGTGATTATTATGCCCCCAGAGAGTAGGGAGGTAGAGATAGTGGTAGCCATGGATGCTGAAAAGGCTTTTGACCGGGTCGAGTGGGATTATCTGTGGAAGGTACTAGGATGGTTTGGGTTCGGGGCAGGGTTCATCGACTGGGTTAGGCTATTGTATCAGGTCCCGGAGGAAAGTGTAAGGACAAACAGGACAACATCGGACTACGTTGGACTGCACCGTGGTACAAGACAGGGCTGCCCTCTCTCCCCACTGCTGTTTGCGCTGGCCATAGAGCCGCTGGCAATTGCACTGAGAGCTTCTAGGGGCTGGAAAGGGCTGGTCTGGTGGGGAGTGGAACATAGAGTCTCGTTATACGCAGATGATCTGCTGTTATATGTATCGGACCCAATGGGGGAGATGGACGATATTATGGCAACCCTGAGGGAATTTGGCCGGTTCTCCGGATACAAACTGAACATGGCTAAGAGCGAGTTGTTTGTAATTCAGGCGAGGGGGCAGGAGAGTAGGCTGAAGGGGTTACCGTTCAGGCTAGTGGGGGAAGAGTTTCCGATATTTGGGTATTCAGGTGGCACGAAGTTGCATAAGCTCAACCTGTCCCCATTGGTGGAACGCATGAGGGAGGAGGTCCGGAGGTGGGATACGCTCCAGTTGTCATTAACGGGGAGAGTGCAGATGACAATTCTCCCGCGGTTCTTGTTTGTTTTTCAGTGTCTCCCCATCTTTATCCCACGGTCCTTCTTTAAGAGGCTGAATAAAATTATTCTGGGATTTGCACGGGCAGGGAAGTCCCCGCGGGTGAAGAGGGTGATGCTTGAAAGGAACAGAGGAGAAGGGGGGCTGGCGTTGCCGAACTTCAGCAATGATTACTGGGCGGCCAACATAGCGATGATAAGGAAATGGATGGTGGGTGCGGGGTCGGTTTGGGAGCGGATGGAGGCTGCTTCGGGCAGGGGCACCAGCTTGGCAGCCCTGGTCACGGCGCCTCTGCCGCTTCTGCCGGCACGGTCCTCCACCAGCCCGATAGTGGTGGCGGCTCGGATCTGGGGCCAGTGGAGGAGGCATGTAGGGGAGGTAAGAGCATCGGTGTGGACCCTGATCTGCGGCAACCACCGATTTGCCCCGGGGGAACATGGACGGGGGTATCGACTGTGGAGGAGGGCGGGGATTGTGAGGATGGGGGATCTGTTCCTGGAAGGGAGCTTTCCGAGCATGAGGGCACTGGAGGAGAAGTTTGGGGTAGCGAGAGGGAACGACTTTAGATAATTACAGGTGTGGGATTTTGTACGCAGACTGGTGCCGTCCTTCCCACGTCTCCCGCCAAAGGTGGGGCAGGACAGGGTAGTTTCTAGGGGAGAGGTGGGAGAGGGAAGAGTCTCAGGCGTCTACAAGGAGCTAATGGGAGCTGAGGATACGCAGATCGTGGACCTGAAGCTTAAATGGGAAGAGGAGTTCAGGGGGAGATGGAGACGGTGTCTGGGCAGAAGCCCTAAGTAGAGTAAACACGATCGCAACATGCGCCAGGCTCAGCCTGATCTAGTTTAAGGTCGTGCACCGGGCCCACATGACGGTGGCCCGGATGAGCAAATTCTTCGGGCTGGAGGACAAGTGTGCTAGATGCACCGAAGGGCCGGCTAACCATGTACACTTGTTCTGGTCGTGCCCTAAACTCAGGGGGTATTGGCAGGGATTCGCAGATGTCATGTCCCAGGTATTGAAAACTGGGGTGGTAATGAGCCCTGAGGTGGCAATCTTTGGGGTTCCAGGAAGAGAGAGAGGCCGACGTTCTGGCCTTTGCTTCCCTGGTAGCCCGGCGACGAATACTGTTAGCATGGAGGGACTCAAAGCCCCCAAGGGCTGAGGTATGGCTATCGGACATGGCGAGCTTTCTTGGCCTAGAGAAAGTCAAATTCGCCTTCAGAGGTTCGCTACTAGGGTTCGCCCGAAGGTGGCAGACATTTATTGACTTCTTCGCAGAGGAGTAAGCATCGGGGGGGGGGCTAGGGTAGAGTAGAGTGGGGGGATATTGAGGCAGGTCCCTGCGTGAACAGAGCCGTGGTTTGCACTATGTTTAATTTGTGTTTTGACTTCTTTTTTTTGTACTGTACAATGTCACTTTTTCTATATGTTTAAAATACCTCAATAAAATTGTTTGTTAGAAAAACAATTATTGAGCATCACCTTTGAGCAATGGTTTGTCACCATCACAATTACTAATGAACGGGAAGATAAGAACAACGTTGTCATGCCTTTCAAATCAACAAGCAAGTCACAAAATAAAGCATCAACTGTCGTCTCAAAAGAGGAAGCAGAAGAGATACTATGACAGGCCAACCTTTAGAAACAATGATATAGTAAGGGTGAAGGATCCTAATGGCTGGTCTCAGTGTGCGAAGGTGATACAGAAGATAGGTCCGCGATCCTGTACAGTCATCACAGAGCAAGGACAGGTACTCAGGAGAAACAGAAGAGCTTTGTTAAAAATCCAGCAAACTGTTACTTCACTGTCAGCAGATTATGTGCATGAAGACTATCCAAACAGACGCAACATAAACAAAAATCAAATGTACAACATGAAGATGCACAGAGTAATGCACTTCCAACAGATGCATCTTCAGAGCCACTAGAATGTCAAGCAGATAGGCAGACCAACAAAAACCTAGAAGGTCAACGAGACATCGAAATAAGGCTGACAGACTGAATCTGTAGTGGACACTGTAATTGTAAATAATCTGAATTGTTATGCTATGCATATCATATATCTTATAATTGGTTGAAATAATGTATATTATATTTTTGTTAAAAATCTAAAGGAAAGAGGACATAATGATATGCATAAGCAATTCTGTATATTACTATGTTAGACCTCCAATCAGCAGATGGTAGTAGAATTACACCATGTGACACTGCAGCCTTGAGGAGTCTGAGTGAGGAATTGTCGTGTTTAGTATTAGCTCTTCCATTCTAGTTGTTAACAGTTTACAGTCCGTTATTAGTTTTGTTTTCTACTCGCGTTATTGTAATTTAATAAATCTTAACTAGTCAAGAACTAGACATTCTTTGGTGCACTAACTCAATCATTGCAACGCACTAGAACGTAACAATCCTTTCACAAACGGATTGGCGGAAAGGCTGGTACAAAGGATGATAGACCGTTACGTGAGAGAGTAAACTTAATTTCTCATTTCCTAAAGAAACAGTGCGCATGGGACAAACCAAAACTCATCGGCAATATTATTCTCGAAACAGGAGTTGAGAACCAAGTTTGATTTGCTCTTAGCGCCTCATGCTACTACCATTGTAGAGCGACCACAATAAAACCAAGTTCCGTGCCGTGAACAGACATCGAAACAGAAGTTTTGAGCAAGGAGAAAGAGTTGTAACAAGAAACTACTCTTTAAGTGAGAAGTGGGTACCTGTCACAATACTCTAAGATGGGCCCATTTCATATGTGGTGTAAACCAATGACGAGAGTTTGGAGGAGACACACATAGTATGTCACATGATTACGTTGTGACACCATCAGAGGCACTTAGGAGATTTCCCTCTCTTCCATTTAGGCTGTGAGCAAGCAACACATTTGCAATAAACTGACAACTGGTTAAGTAACGTACGGTGTGACAATCTGGTTTTGCTTTGTTTATATTGTGAGTAAAACTAAAACCCCTGAAAACATATCAGGGAAGCCCAAAAAGTCTATCTGCTCAGACCTCGGTCACTAATCGGGTTGATGTGGGGCGCTGGACGCCTCTGTCACCAGTGTCTTTTCAACATCAGATGTTTGCCACTCCACCTCCCCTCGAGGTCTGGACCCTACAGGTTTCCCTCACCACCCCCCCCCCCCCCCCCCCCCCGAATCCTCACCAACATCACCCAACCCCTGTCTGCCTAACCTCCCCCGTACTCCCTCTGGACCTCACCCTTTCCCAGTCTGAGACCCCCAGACTTAACTGGATCAGGACTCCTGGGGTTTAGAGTGTGGGGGCTGTTTGCAGGCCCAGTCCTGAGCACTGCAGCTCATGGAACTACTGAGACTGGAGAGCTGCCGGACTCCCAGATTTCTCCCAACTGAGGGGCAAAAATCCCACCTCCAGCCAATTAGCACTAATTGGAGCTTGGAATGGTTGTGGCGGGGCCACCATTTTTGGTGAGGATGCATTCGCTGCTGGTTCTTCAGATGGTGGGAAGAGAAACCTCGCCGTCCTAATAACACTGCAGAGACCTCAATGCTGATCTTTGCAGTACTCCACTAATCACAGCCTACCAAATTGAAAGTGTACTTTCTATCCCTACTCCCTGCTTCCTGTCTGTTGACCAATTCACTGCCCATGGGCGGCACGGCGGTGCAGTGGTTAGCACTGCTGTATCACGGTGTCGAGGACCCGGGTTTGATCCTGGCCATGAGTCACTGTCCGTGTGGAGTTTGCACATTCTCCCCGTGTTTGCGTGGGTTTCACCCCCCCAACCCAAAGATGTGCAGGGTAGGTGGATTGACCACGCTAAATTGCCCCTTAATTGGAAAAAATGAATTGGGTACTCTAAATTTAGAAAAAATATATTCTCTATCCATGCTGACATAATAAGCCCCCCTCACCTCTGCCACCAACTCCATCTGAAATGAAAATCGCTTATTGTCACAAGTAGGCTTCAAATGAAATTACTGTGAAAAGCCCTTAGTCGCCACATTCCGGCACCTGTTCGGGGAGGCTGGTACGGGACTTGAACCCCCGCTGCTGGCCTGCCTTGGTCTGCTTTAAACGCCAGCTATTTAGCCCAGTGAGCTAAACCAGCCCCTCTTGATGTTAATTGTTTTGTGTCACCTTATTAAATGCATTTGGAAATCCAAGTAAACCAATTCGACTGATTCCTCTTCATCTACTTTGCTTGGTTCCATTCTCCACAAACTTTAATAAATTTGTTAAACACCATTTCCCCTTTATAAAACCCCATTGACTTTGTCTAACCATATTAAGATTTTCTGAGTTAGATCAGAAACCGATCGGCGCCCGACGTGACTCCCGATTTCGGCCTCTCCCATGATGTAACTGGCTTGCTCGGATTCGTGCCTGACACGACCTGGGCGTTAGATCGGTGGCACTTTCATCGGTGCCTCAATGTAGCAAGGCCTGGACCACATTCAGGCTTGAGCTGACAAGTGGCAAATAACATTCACCCAGGGACCCCCGCTGTGTGCCGGGCGGGAGTAGCCGGAAGATGGAGGATTGCTGGAGGCGGCGAGGTCCGGCATGTACAGAGGGCAAGGGAGGCCCTAGTCCTTGTCCGCTTCTCATAGGATGTGGCTTTGTCCGTCATCTTACTCCCTCGCCCCTTCCGCCACACCCGTTCCCCTTTCCTACCACCCTGTCCGCCTCTCTCTCCCACCCATACCCCTCCCTCCCCAATAACCCTGTTTCACTCACTCAGGGTCTGTGTTAATCATTCCAGGGTGATGGGGCTGTGTTGGCACTGTCAGAGCGTCAATATTCAAGGCAGGAGGGTGATGATAACCCAGAGACGCGCGCTGTCGAGGGGTGGGGGAGGTGGGTGTGGTGGTTGTGGGGGAGGGGGAGTTGGCGGGGGAGGACGCGGGAGAGCTGGCGGTTGCCGTTGCCACCTTGTAGGGAGGCTCCAGGCTGGCCTCCAGCGCTCCCTCTTCCCGTAGGGCTTTGGGAGGCAACTTGGGATGGAGTGGTAGCTGGACTGAGCTCCTGAGGCCCCTGCATCACCTGGCTCAGCCAGCCATGGCGGCTCCCCATTGTCTGCCAATGTCCACCTGTGTCTGGGAAACATTCCTCAGCAACTGGGACATGTTCTGGAGCGCCTCGGCAATGCCCACCTGAGACAGGGACATGCTCTGCAGGTCGGCTGTCAGGAAACACCAGCAATTCCAGCTGCTTGCACACTTAGAAACCTTTCCATCAGGTCGCGCCCAGTATCTGAGTAGCCTTGAATGGCACTGAACACTGCAATCATCAGCGAGCATCCTCATTTCTGACGTTCTGAAAGAGGAAAGATCGATGATGAAACAGCTGAAGATTGTCACCTGGTAGTACAGAAATTGAGTATCGCTGAATAAAGAGACATGCTGTCGAAGCTTTTCATTTCGAACATGGGATAGGCTCTAGAATGGACATTTTAACGGGTATTTACAGGATGGCAATCACTCAGCACCCATCATCCGGAGGGTCAGCAAGAAACGCAACACACCGACTCCGACAGACCTGCCATTTTTAATAAGCTTTGATGGGCAGCTGGCGGAACTTCCATCTGTACTTGGAAGGGAGTCCTGCCTTGGAGAGCTATCGGTCATTCAGATTGACTGACAGATTTCCAGCCACCCCAGAACCGCACCACAGTGGCCACAAATGGTACTGCAGCATTGCGCCTGGAACCAAGTCCAGGAAACTGCAGTGACGGTAAATACCAGGGGTCCCAGGGAGCAGAGGGTAGGGAATGATCTGGGAGGTCGTGAGACATCTCACTGTCAGGGGATAGGCCGGGAGGATAGGGAGGACCATGAGGGAAAGGTGCCCCAAGTCTAAAGGGGCCTTACCATGGAGGCACATCCCCCTTTCCACCCCAGATCGAGATCGAGAACCTTTTCTGTTTCCAACAGTCCAACATCAGGTGCACACCAGCCTAAAAATTGAGGTTGGGCAGGAGAAGGTCCTTAAGTGGTCATTAAGTCAGGGTGGCATGGTGCCACAGTGATTAGCGCTGCAGCCTCACGGCGCTGAGGACCCAGGTTCAATCCCGACCCCGGGTCACTGTCCATATGGAGTTTGCACATTCTCCCCGTGTCTGCATGGGTCTCACCCCCACAACCCAAAGATGTGCGGGTAGGTGGATTGGCCATGCTAAATTGTCCCTTAATTGAAAATTTGTTTTTTTAAAGTGGTCATTAAGTGGGCATTTAAGGGCCTTTTTTTGGGCATGGGTGAGCTTCCTGTCCCATGGCCCTAGCTGCCCCATTGTACCATTAGCTCAGTTGGCTGGACAGCTGGTTTGTGATGTAGAGCAAGGCCAACAGCACGGGTTCAATTCCCATACCTGCTGAGGTTATTCATGAAGGCCCCGCCTTCTCAACCTTACCCCTCACCTAAGGTGTGGTGATCCTCAGGTTAAATCACCTCAAATCAGCTCTCCCCCTCAAAGGGGAAAGCAGCCGAGAGTCACCTGGGACTATGGTGACTACTTAATTATTGGCCTTATCAGCACCATACCTTTTCAATTATCTGAACCGTTTATCTCTATTCGTGCCATTTATCTAATTATAGAAGTTTTGTGCATTCAGACATGGAGCCTTTAAGTTCAATTCTATATTACTTTGGCCTGCATGAACTTTACTCACTGATGCAATGGGCACTGTTAAGCTCACTTCTTCTTCCTCTCTCACTGTGCTTGTCATTACCTGCATCACTACACTATCTGTTGCTTCAATTTTTCGCCTCGGATTTCTAAACCACCCTTCGCCTGAAACTCTCCCCATTTCACCAGCCTGGCAGACCCCCCGCACCCCTGATGCCCGCCGGGAATTTAAAGCCCTACACACAGCCATACTTGGACAATTTGCCAGTATGTTGATCGCAGCCCTGTTTAATTGGAGCCGGTTCAAAAGGAAAAGCTCAGTTTCCCTGTGTACTGCTGCCAAAACCCCCTTCTCTCCACACCTACTTTTTGAGCCACACGTTTGCTTGATCCTACACCAATTGGCATGTGCCCCAGATAATAATCCTGAGACTACCTTTGATTTTTAAAAAAATATATATTTTATTAAAGTTTTCAAACACAATTTTTTCCCTTACAAATCAACAAAAATGGTAGCATGATACCTGCTATATAACATTGTTTAAATAATATAGTAAACTAACCAAATAACACGAAGTAATGCTCCCCCACCCCCTCTCCCCATCTAGAACACAAACAATTTACCCCCTACCCCCCCCGCCCCCCCCCCCCCCGCCCCGGGCTGCTGCTGCTGGCTATCTATCTTCCCCCTAACGTTCCGCTAGATAGTCGAGGAACGGTTGCCACCGCCTGGTGAACCCTTGAGCCGATCCTCTCAGCGCAAACTTCATCCGCTCCAGTTTTATGAACCCCGCCATATCGTTTATCCAGGTCTCCAGGCCGGGGGGTTTCGCTTCCTTCCACATGAGTAAAATCCTACGCCGGGCTACTAGGGACGCAAAGGCCACAACATCGGCCTCTTTCGCCTCCTGCACTCCCGGCTCATCCGCTACTCCAAATATAGCTAACCCCCAGCTTGGCTTGACCCGGACCTTCACCACCTTCGAGATCACTCCCGTCACTCCCCTCCAATACCCCTCCAGTGCCGGACACGACCAAAACATATGTGTGTGGTTCGCCGGGCTTCCCCCGCATCTCCCACACTTGTCCTCCACTCCGAAGAACCTGCTCAAACTTGCTCCCGTTATGTGTGCTCTATGCAGCACCTTAAATTGGATCAGGCTAAGCCTGGCACACGAGGAAGAGATATTTACCCTGCTTAGGGCATCAGCCCACAAACCCTCCTCAATCTCCTCCCCGAGCTCCTCTTCCCATTTTCCCTTCAGTTCGTCCACCAGCTCCTCCCCCTCTTCTCTCATCTCCCGGTATATTTCGGACACTTTGCCCTCCCCGACCCACACCCCCGAAAGCACCCTGTCCTGGATCCCTTGTGTCGGGAGCAGCGGAAATTCCCTCACCAGTTGTCTCGTGAACGCTCTCACCTGCATATACCTAAAGGTATTTCCCAGGGGCAGCTCATACTTTTCCTCAAGCGCTCCCAAACTCGCAAACGTCCCATCTATAAATAAGTCTCCCACTCTCCTGATTCCTGCCCGGTGCCAGCTATGGAATCCTCCGTCCAGCCTCCCTGGGGCAAACCTATGGTTTTTCCTGATCGGGGACCACACCGAGGCTCCCAGCACACCCCTCTGTCGCCTCCATTGCCCCCAGATACTTAATGTTGCCGCCACCACTGGGTACGTGGTAAACTTTTTCGGGGAGAGCGGTAATGGCGCCGTCACCAGCGCCTGCAAGCTCATCCCTTTGCAGGACTTCGTCTCCAACCTTTTCCACGCCGCTCCCTCTCCCTCTATCATCCATTTACGAATCATCGCCACGTTGGCGGCCCAATAGTAGTCGCCCAAATTCGGCAATGCCAGTCCCCCTCTGTCTCTGCTATGTTGTAGGAACCCCCTCCTTACCCTCGGAGCCTTCCCTGCCCACACGAAGCTCGTGATGCTCCGATCTATTTTTTTTAAAGAAGGCCTTAGTGATCAGTATAGGGAGACATTGGAACAAAAATAGGAACCTCGGGAGGACCATCATCTTAATTGCCTGCACTCTGCCCGCCAGTGACAGAGGCTGCATGTCCCACCTCTTGAAGTCCTCTTCCATTTGTTCCACCAGCCGTGTCAGATTGAGTCTGTGTAAGGTTCCCCAGCTCCTGGCTATCTGAATCCCCAGGTATCGGAAGTTTCTTTCCACTCTCCTTAGCGGTAGGCCATCTATCCCTCTACTCTGGTCCCCAGGGTGTATCACAAATAGCTCACTCTTTCCTATGCTAAGCCTATATCCCGAGAAATCTCCAAACTCCCTCAATATCTGCATGACCTCTGTCATCTCCCCCCACTGGATCCGTCACATACAGCAGTAGGTCATCCGCATAGAGTGACACTCGGTGTTCCTCTCCCCCTCTAACCACCCCTCTCCATTTCCTGGAGTCTCTCAGTGCTATGGCCAGTGGTTCAATTGCCAGCGCGAACAGTAATGGGGACAGCGGGCATCCCTGTCTTGTTCCCCTGTGTAGTCGAAAATACTCCGACCTTTGCCGATTTGTGACCACACTTGCCGTTGGGGCCCCATAGAGGAGTTTAACCCAGCTGACAAACCCCTCCCCGAACCCGAACCTCCTCAGCACCTCCCATAGATACTCCCACTCTACCCTATCAAATGCCTTCTCTGCATCCATTGCCGCCACTATCTCTGCCTCCCCCTCTGCTGGGGGCATCATTATCACCCCTAATAGCCGTTGCACGTTGACATTCAATTGTCGCCTCTTTTCCCTCCGGGGGTTGGGACCTATATAGCCTCTCGTAAAATGTCTCAAACACCTCGTTTATCTTCTCTGCTCTCCGCACTGTGGCTCCCGTTTCATCCCTAACTCCCCCTATCTCCTTCGCCGCTGTCCTCTTTCGTAGCTGGTGGGCCAACAGGCGACTCGCCTTTTTCCCATATTCATATCTCATCCCCTGTGCCTTCCTCCACTATGCCTCTGCCCTCCCTGTGGTCAGCAGGTCGAACTCTGCCTGGAGTATTCGCCTCTCCCTGTATAGTCCTTCATCCGGGGTCTCCGCATATTTTTTATCTACCCTCAAAATCTCCCCCAGTAGTCTTTCCCTTTCTTTGGCCTCCGTTTTCCCCTTGTGAGCCCTGATGGAGATCAACTGTCCCCTGACCACCGCTTTTAGTGCTTCCCATACTACTCCCACTCGGACCTCCCCGTCGTCGCTGGCCTCCAGGTATCTTTCGATACATCCCCGCACCCTTCCGCAGACTCCCTCATCCGCCAATAATCCCACATCCAGTCGCCAGAGTGGACGCTGCTCCCTCTTCTCGCCAAATTCCAGGTCCACCCAGTGTGGGGCATGATCTGAAACAGCTATGGCTGAGTACTCAGTCCCTTCCACCCTCGAAATCAGTGACCTTCCCAAAACAAAGAAATCTATCCGGGAATACACCTTGTGAACATGGGAGAAGAAGGAGAACTCTTTGCCATCGGCCTAACAAATCGCCACGGATCCACTCCCCCCATTTGGTCCATAAACCCCCTAAGCACCTTGGCCGCTGCCAGCCTTCTTCCGGTCCTAGATCTAGATCTATCTAACCCTGGGTCCAGCACGGTGTTGAAGTCTCCCCCCATTATCAGGTTTCCTACCTCCATGTCCGGGATACGCCCCAGCATCCGCTTCATAAATCCCGCGTCGTCCCAGTTCGGGGCATATACATTAACCAACACGACCTCCATTCCCTGCAGTCTGCCACTCACCATCACATATCTGCCACCGCTGTCCGCTACAATGTTCCTAGCCTCGAATGACACCCGTTTCCCCACCAGTATGGCCACCCCCCTATTCTTTGCGTCCAGCCCCAAGTGGAACACCTGCCCCACCCATCCTTTCCTTAACCTAACCTGGTCCGCCACCTTCAGGTGCGTCTCCTGAAGCATGACCACGTCTGCCTTCAGTCCTTTTAAGTGCGCGAACACTCGGGCCCTCTTAATCGGCCCATTTAGGCCTCTCACGTTCCACGTGATCAGCCAGACTGGGGGGGCTGCCTGCCCCCCTACCCTGTTGACTAGCCATCACCCTCTCTGGGCCAGTCCCACGTCCCGGTTCCGCACACCCACTCGTCCCCCAGGCGGCACATTCCCGCCCCGACCACCTTTTCTTTTACCAGTTCCTTCTCGATCTCCGCAGCAGCAACCCAGTTATCCCCCCCCCCCCCCGCTAGACCCCCATCTAGCATGGTTACTCGCCCCATATTGCTTCCGAAAGTCATCTGACTTCAACTGACCCTGGCTTCTCCCGCTCTCTCCTTGACCCCCCCCCGTGTGAGGAACTCCCATCCACCTTGTGCCTATATTCCTGCCATCCTCTTTCTGACGCGGGAACAAGAAAAAGAAACCTCGTGTTCTCTAGAGCCGCCCCGCCCCTCGTGGCACAGCTCCCTCTGCCGCCCCACTCCCATTCCCCATCCCCCGCCTGAGTCTCTTCTTCCCCCCCACTGGCGCCCACATTTCTCAATGTCCCCCCCCTCCCCAATTTACATTTCTATATACATCAGCATTGTCGTTTCCCCTCCAACATCAGTCCCTCAGTTCTGATCCAGTTTCTCGTTTTTAATGAAGGTCCATGCTTCTTCCGCCGTTTCGAAGTAGTAATGCCTCTCCTGGTGCGTGACCCACAGTCGCGCCGGCTACAACATCCCGAACTTCACTTTCTTCTTGTGCAGCACCTCCTTGGCTCGATTAAAACTCGCCCTCCTTCTCGCCACCTCGGCACTCCAATCCTGATACACTCGTACCACCACATTCTCCCATCTGCTACTTCGTACCTTCTTGGCCCATCTCAGAACCGCCTCTCTATCATTGAAGTGGTGAAATCGCACGATCATCGCCCTAGGTGGTTCTCCCGCCTTTGGTCTCCTCGCAGGGACCCGGTGGGCCCCTTCCATTTCCAAGGGGCCCGAGGGGGCCTCAGCTCCCATTAGCGAGCGTAGCATCGTACTCACGTAAGCCCCGCCGTCAGCTCCTTCCACTCCCTCGGGGAGACCCAGGATCCGGAGGTTCTTTCTCCGTGATCTGTTTTCTAGGACTTCAATCCTTTCGATGCACTTCTTATGGAGCGCCTCGTGCGTCTGCATTTTGACCGCTAGGCCCAGGATCTCGTCCTCGTTGTCCGTTACCTTCTGCTCCACCACACGGAGCTCTATCTCCTGGGTCTTTTGTGTCTCCTTAAGCCCCTCAATTGCCTGTAGCATCGGGGCCAGCACCTCCTTTTTTAGCAGCTCCACACACCGTCTTAAAAATTCATCCTGGTCCGGTCCCCATGTCGCCTGGGCTCCCTCCTCCGCCATCTTGCTCCTTTCTTCCTTCTGCC